>NC_083765.1:34264616-34564616 GCF_963514075.1 Conger conger | reverse complement strand
CCATTTCAGTGTTCAGTGCAAAGTCCGAGAACACCCTGAACGATTACATGAGAACACAGGAGAACATAATGAGAACATGCCACTCAGCCTATCTATACTTGCCATTTAACTGGAAACTACATTACCTATGCAGCACTGTGTCCACCGTAAGTTTCTCTTTCTGTGGTACATATATAAACATCACCAAATTATAGGTTTAAAATGCTAAACCTGGAAACATAGATTTAAATTATATCTAAATATGGTGTGCAACAATAAATTGCACTGGATTTTTTGTTAAGATGGGGTATCATTCTGCACACTTTGCTGAAGAGTATGTCTACTTCTTTAATCAATATCATACCCTGCTGCTCTTTATCAATTCACAGAATTCTATGGTCTACTACCTTTGACCTGGGTCCTCCAGGATCGCGGCAACCAGCAAAGATCTGAGATGGAGAGGTCACTGATTCGGCCAGCTGCCGTACTAGCTCAAGTCCAATTCCCCGGTTGGACCCAGTGATCAGCACGCTGTTGTATATCCCTGGGTTCATGGTTATTTTGCTACTTGCCTGTCCCCTATGAGTGAACGACCTACCACTTGGTGACGGTTTATGCCTAGTTACCTCAGTAAAATATTTACCTCATGTTGGTTGTGTCCTACGATTATCCACAGGGGATATCACCTCCCCCTTGGCACAGGTTGGCATTCACACCTGTATTGTGGTGAGTTTCCATGGACAGAAAACCAGAAGACAAGTTTGGAATTCAAACTTTTTAAGCATCAATGTAGCCCCACAGCTTAACACTTCAATGGAAAAAGCAATGGCAAGAAGGTTATAATTCAGTTTTCTTGAGCAAGAAAAACTGGTGCATCCTTTGAGGAAGTCTTTTTTTCCCGTGTTGAACCTGTGGATCCACCTCTGCCATGTGTTACACATGTGAATGATTGCCATTTATATAGCACCTTTATCCAAAGCGCTGGACAGTTTGCTTCTCATTCGCCCATTCACACACACACACACACACACACACACACACACACACCAATGGCAATTGGCTGCCATGCAAGGCACCAACCAGGTTGTCAGGAGCAATTGGGGGTAAAGTGTCTTACTCAGGGACACTTCAACACAACTGATGTGGCTGCAACTGTCTGTTACTGATGTGGCTTCAAATTGACATTTGAAGGAGCAAGGACATTCCTTTTCTCGCTTCCTTTTTTGCCTCTCCCAATGGGTGCAGCTACAATCAAAACCAGGAGCAAAGTTAAAAATAAGTAATTGTATGAAACATTTGAATCAATATTTAACTAAATGTACACTCACTAAACAGATACATGTCAAGAGCTTCAGTTAAGTGGGGAAGTGACTACTGGCTTCAGCCGTGAAACATGAAACACCGGATGGATGCGGTGTAGGGGAGGTGGGAGGCAAAGTCTGACTGCAGAGGGAGTGAGGACACAGGTGATGGTGAAGGGACCAATAAACCTAGGGCTAAGTTTGGGGCAGGTGGAGCGGAGGGGAATGTCTTTAGATGAAAGCCAGACCTTCTGGCTGGCCGTGTAGTGTGGAGCAGGGCACCGGCGGTGGTCGGCGAACCTCCTAATTTCTGTGACGCTTTTAAGGAGCGCTGTGCGGGTCCTTTTTCAGGTAAGTCGGGCCCGCTGAATGAGAAGCTGGGCCGCCGGCACCTCCACTTCCTTCTCTTCCTCAGGAAATATGGGAGGTTGGTAGCCCAGGCAACAAACAAACAGGGATACTCTGTGGAGGAGACAGGTAACGAGTTGTATGCATATTCAATCCACAGGAGGTTATCCATCCAGGAGGATGGAGATTTCTCCACCAGGCACCGGAGCGTCTTTTCCAGTTCTTGATCAAGACGCTCCGTCAGCCCATTGGTCTGCGGGTGGAATCCGGAGGAGAGTTGGGGTTTGGTGCCGATGAGTGCACAGAAAGTTCTCCAGAACTGGCTGGTGAACTGAGGACCTCGGTCCGAGGTGACCTCCAGAGGAAGGCCGTGTAGACGGAAGATGTGGAGGAGCAAAAGTTCTGCAGTCTCCTTGGATGACAGAAGTTTAGGTAATGCGATGAAGAGCCCGTATTTGGAAAACCGGTCCACCACTGTCAAGATGACGGCCATTCCCTTGGACATGTGCAGACCTGTTATAAAGTGCAGTGCCACGTCGGACCATGGCCGATGTGGAACCTGGAGCAGCTGGAGGAGCCCCTGGGGCCGCTGAGTTCCAGACGTCCCTCTGGAGCACTCAGGACAGGCGGCCACAAATTTGGCCATCTCAGGTCTGACGGATGGCCACCAGAAGCAGCGGCCCAAAAGAGCCAGCGTGCAGCTGACCCCAGGGTGACAGGTGAGTCGGGAAGTGTGGGCCCATTCCAGGACTTGTGGGCAGACAGTTTCGGGGACGAACAAGCGGTTAGCAGGTGTGTTGTATGGAACAAGAATGCCCTTAAGCGCTTCTTAGGCGACTAGGGTACTGGCAGGCAGGATGGCGGCAGGTTCTTCGTCATTCTGAGTAGATCAGTATATTCGGGACAAGGCATCAGGTTTGATATTCTTAGAGCCAGGCCGGTAGGTCAAACGGTTAAAAAGGTTGAAGAACAACGACCACTGGGCCTGGCGTGGGTTCAGTCGCTTAGCTGATCTTAAGTACTCGAGGTTACGGTGATCAGTCCTGACTATGAACCCTTCCAGCAGGTGGTACCATTCCACAAAGGCAAATTTAATGGCCAAAAGTTCTCGGTCACCTATGCTGTAGTTCCTCTTGGTGGAAGAGAGACGGCGAGAGAAGAACGCACATGGGTGGACCTTGTTGTCATCGGCCCACTGGGACAGGACCGCTCCCGCTTCCGTGTCAGAGGCGTCCACCTCCAGGGTGAACTGGTTCTCCGGGTCAGGCAAGGTCAGAACAGGGGTGGAGGAGAAACGTCTCTTAAGCTCCCTGAAGGCGGAGTCGACGGCAGGTGTCCTGCTGAAGGTAACCTTGTTGGAGGTTAATGCAGACGGGGGGCAGCAACCGAGCTGTAGTTCCATATGAACCTCCGGTAGAAATTGACGAACCCCAGGAATCGTTGGAACTCCTTGCGGTTGGTAGGTGGAGGCCAGGTAGCAACAGCAGAGGTCTTTTCCGAGTCAATTTCAAGCTGCCCCCTGGAGACGACAAAGCTGAGAAACTGAATGGAGGAGTGATGAAACTCACACTTCTCGGCCTTGACAAACAGTCTATTTTCCAGGAGGTAACGGAGGACTCGCCTGACTTGACTAATGTGATCCTCCTGGGTGACATGAGGATGTCGTCTAAGTAAATAAAGGCGATGCGATTAATCATATCCCTCACAATGTCATTGATTAGGTTCTGGAAAACGGCCGGTGCGTTGGTAAGCCTGAACGGCATCACAAGATATTTGTAGTGGCCGCTCGGGGTATTGAAGGCCTTTTTCCACTCGTCGCGCTCTTGGATGCGGACCAGGTGATAGGCGTTGCGGAGGTCAAGTCTAGTAAAATACTGGCATTTCTGAAGGGAGGAGAAGGCAGAGGAGATGAGTGGAATATGGTAACGATTCTTTATGGTGATGGCATTTAAGCCCCGGTAGTCGATGCAGGGTCTGAGGGACTTGTCCTTCTTCTCAATGAATAAGAAGCCAGCCCTGGCAGGAGAAGATGAGGGACGGATCAATCCGGCTGCCAGGGACTCCCCAATGTAACTCTCTATGAGTCTCTGGGATGGAGAGGGAGAAGAGTCAGCCTCTTGGTGGTGTGGTGCCAGGGTGCAGGTCGATGGCGCAGTCGTATGATCGGTGTGGAGGCAGGGAGCAGGCTTGGGACTTACTAAAAACCCCTCCAATGTCATGGACGGCAGATCAGGAGGGCTCTCTTAGATGGCAGGGCAGGATTTGGGTTGACTGGAGGTGGACAGGAGACAGGTTTGGTGGCAGTTGGGGCTCCAATCCGTGATGGTACCCTGCCCCCAGTCGATTTGGGGATTATGTTGGAGTAACCAAGGTCTGCCCAACACCACCAGAACCAGGGGAGACTCCATGACGTAGAAGGTGAGCTCCTCCTGGTGGTTCCCGGAGATCTGCAGCCAAACCGGAGCGGTGACTGTGTCGACTGCAGTGCACCTGGGTGCGTTAGTTTGGAGGACCTGGGCGAGGGTGGAAGTTGGAATGCCCGGGCGATGAACCAGAGAACCAGCCACAATCCAGAAACGAAAGTCGATAAACAGAAACAGGTCGAAAAACTTACGGGTCAGAACAAGACTGAAGGAATAAGTTAAACTCGATGGTCGGGGACAAAACAGGTCAAAACAGGTATTAATCCGAAAATGCTGGAGAGTATGGTTTAAACACATAACAATCTGGCAACTAACTGCACAAACAGAGGGGTTTATATACACAGGTAACGAGAGGGAATGGGAATCAATCAGGAAGTGAAACGAATGAATGAAGTGACAGGGAGACTACGGTGTGCACAGAGGTAACAAAAACACAAAAACGCTAACAACATAGGCAGACTACAGAACATAAAAACACGAAACCCTACAAGTTTGCAGAGAATCCTGGGATTTTCATACACAATAGCCTCTAGAGTTTGCAGAGAATGGTGCGAAAAATGAAAAACATCCCGTAAGCAGCATTTCTGTGGACAAAAATGCCTTGTTAATGAGAGATGTCAGAGGAGAATGGCCAGACTGGTCAAAGCTGACAGGAAGGTGACAGTAACAAAAATACCAAACATTACAACAGTGGTATGCAGAATTATATACACTCAGTGAGCACTTTATTAGGTATTTATTAGACTTCCTTTTTTTTTTACTTCTGCTGCTTTTACCTATCCACTTATAGGTTTGACAAGTTGTGTGTTCAGAGATACTCTTCTGCATACCACTGTTGTATTGAGTGGTTATTTGAATTATTTTCTAAAGCACCCACTGTCACTGAGTGTATGTTTTATACATTTAGCTAGATGTTTGACTTTACATTCACATTTTTACATTGTATAAAACATAGGACTAAAATGAGGCCATCATACAAAAAGATGTAGAGAAAATGAACATAAGAATATGAAAATGTTCTTGCCAATGCCCTGTTGTTTTGCCCAAACACACTGCGGGCTTGGCAAATGATCCAACAAAGCAATCAGTTATATGTAGTGATAAGAATCAAGACCGGCTTAACTATTGGGATGACACTTTAAAGTGAATAATGTTGAGCTTCGGCAATGTTGTATATCAATCTCTGGCTCTGCATTGATTTGCATTGGATGGATGTGATCAGTGAAAAACCCCCTGATAAACATTACGCAGATTAAAATGATTTCCCGGGATAGTGTCACTGCACACTTTTGAAATTATTTTGTCTTATTTTAAATGTGTTGCTCTTGCCCTTCATGACTGTTGGGATAAAATATAAAAGTTGTTTTCCTACGTGCCCCCTATGAACTCTCATTCTTTTACTGAGCCTAGTTTTTGCAGAGAAATGCTTTGATATTGAGTTTATCACTCAATATTCAATTAACAACCTTTTTTACAAAACAAACTTCATCTCAGATCAATAATGTGCATCCAAATGTTTGCGTAAATTAACATGTAAAGTAAATTTAACAGACAGTAAGTAAATGAAAAAGTCAGAACAATGGTTCTCAATTCGGTGCCAGGGACCCCCTGTGTATGCTGGTTTTTGGATCAACCACAGTTGCAATCCCAGAATTTTAACAGCTTTTAAACTGCTCATTTTTGTTTAGAGGGATTATGTACCTTCTTAAAAGGGAGTATGTATCTTCTTAAAGCCACATTTTAAAAACATTTTTATTTTAATAGGTTTTAGGAAACAATTATGAAATAACTTTAATATGTGTGTTCAACAACCTAATTAGGAGTTTATTGATTCACCTTTTTATACCTCACAGTCTTGAATTTGATCAAATCAAAATAATAATAATCTGGGATTGCAAGTGTGGTTGGAACGAAAACCAGCATACACAGAGTTCCCCAGGACCGAATTTGAGAACCACTGCACTGGAACACCATTTCGGCTGTGTAGGTAAAATATATAAACATGCCAATATTGCCACTAAGAGGCGCTAGTTACAAGCACAAACAAGGTCAATCAATTGGCGAAGTAGTATGTAGCCTACACTGTACAGATTACTTGATTGTACGTCCTAAAATCCAAGGACAAACACAATGTAAAGTCAGTGAATACTTTAATGAAGACTGAAACTAGCTACTATGTAGGCTATCATTGCCTGAATTATTTTTATTTAATTGGAATGATAGTTTTGTCTTAGCTGTCTCTAATTTAATCAAATGTATTACCCATAGGAAATCTAATGTATATACACATGTACCTGTATAAATACAAAACTGACATACATGACGCATATATTAGATTTCCTAATGGGTATTTTTAATTTTCCTGAGCGTGCGATAAGGTTATGTTTACGTGATAAGTGAGTAGAAGTAGATTATAACTGATACCGCGGAGAAATTTTGCTGATGGATTCGACGGACACTGCGTGTACGGGCGTCACGTTCGCGTCAGAGCGATAACTCCCGGACCTCAGCGGTTCCAGAGTGATATTTGCGCTGAAAGGGCAAGATAAGTGAGCTATGGAACCATAAACACAAACAATTCTTGGCCATTGTTCGTCCTTAATATTGTTATACATTTTTACCACTAATTAGGCCTATTTGATTTGATGTAATTATATATGCATATTTTATGAGCCACTTGATTTATAGTTGTACCAGAACCATTGCCTGTTCATCACTGTGAATAAATCGAACTCTCTTTCTCTCAGTTTTGGTGTTAAAGGGTGTAGTCTGAGTGATTTAGTGTAAGAGTGTGCATGCCACAAATTGTTTAACAGTCATTTTAATAAGACTTGCATAAACAAAACAATTACTATGGCTTTGTTGTCTGGGTATTGTGCAGCGTTAAATATGTATGGTATGAATATCTGTTTGTAAAGTTCCCCCCCTCTCACCCCCTTCGCCACAGTGGAATGACAGGTATCGCAGGCTTCTCTTATCTCTGATAAGAAACGTTTTCACACAATTTTCAGAAGCAAGACAGAAAACAGAACCATCAGCGCCCCCCCCCCCCCTCCAAATCATGCAGGAGGCTGTGACACACAAAGGCTCAGACTGAATGAGAACAATAGAGGAAGAACAGAGAGCAAGTGTCCAAGACAGGTAACCAAAGGCAACCATTGTGTCAGGTGGCAGTGTAGTCACTGACCTCATACAGTGTAAGGGCAGCTCAGCAGTCCCATTGGAGAACACTGGCTGCTGGCATACGCTACGCTCGGTGTAGAGGATCAGTTATAGAGGCTGACACTGCCTGACATTGATCAAATGCTTTCCTGGTGAAATTCTGCATATTTGGACAGAACGAGGAAACGATCACTTCTCTATACAATATGGTCCATGTTCTCCCTGCTGTAAAATCCAGCTATGCCAGCTTGGAAATTGAGCTGGGTATGAGCTGGTCAACCAGATAGTGCTGGTACCTTGTCTGTTTCAAAACATAGCTTGAGCGAGTCAAGCCATGTCAAGCTGGGAGCTGGTCTGAACTGGTGAACGAGCTACCAGCATACCAGCAGTTTCAAAACCTAGCTTGAGTAGTTTTTTTTTTTTCTCATGCGCAATAAAATATGTTGTTCTTCAACAGAAAATGTAATGACTCTGATGTACAGCTTGGAGTGATGCCATGCACGACTGTTTGCCACACAACTCGAAACATTGTTCTACGTTTTCTCTGTTCTGAATCTCATATCAGTCAATCTGCAGAGTTGGAAAGCCTGTATTTGTAAAGAGGTCAGAGGTCATAAGAACAGGTTGCCCCCACACCTGCCAAGGAGCCACAGTAAACAGAAGTGCTTGTTCAGTGCGTCTCGCTTGTTGACGTGTGTGTCAGCTTCTGTCTGAAGCCGTTTCAGCCCATTTGACTTACTTCCTCCTTGTCTTTTAGTGTTTTTCAACGTGAGGATTGTTGTGTGCTTTATTAGACTAACAGTTGTATTGGAATGTTGCTTTTCTGCTGGTTGTCAGGTACATTTAGACCTTTATCTAATTGTTTTTTTTGTGTTAAGCTACTTCTGGGGGTGAGCCGAGGCTGTCAACAAACCAATCACTGTTCCAAATGTGCCCGATATCCATCTGTGCTCGTCTGCTAGAGACTGTCTTTGTGTGTAAGCGCATCAAGTCTGTCACATCAGATAAGTTAACAAAAACAAGGTCTGTCACACTGGCAGTGTGATGGAAAAGGGAGTAACGTTAAAAGAATGTAAACAGGCCCTGAGAGCATATCACATGTTCACCTGTGACCAAATCCCACCCCCCCTTCCTCCGATAAGACTATGTACATGAAATGACTAATGTCCCACATGCGATTACTCAAGCTGACTGTACCCCAATTAAGAAAATAATCCTCTGTCTCTTTTTGTGTGTGTGAAGGCAAAGTATGTGGGATGTGCAGAATGGACCTGTCTTCCAGGAGCTGAACCACGCCAGGAATCCTCTGAGTAAACCCTGAGGAATGCTGGGTAAGCAGCCCGTGGCCGGGGGGAGGGCGGGGGGGAGGGAGCCCGTGTTGGGCAGCAGTGTGGGAATGCGGAGTTCTGGACGGGCTGGTCCGACCGCATTGCTAGCCCCAATGGAATCGCGCACGGAATTCTGCACGACTTGGTCTGGAATACGGAACTGGGCGCACACAGGTGACCAACCTTGACGTGATGAGTATGATTCTGTAAGTCACTGTTAGCTTCTCCGAAGGCTCTGTTCCTACCACCCTACCGTCATGACATATGGCCCTAACATGCAACTATAGGGCTCTGCCTCCCATTCATTACAGACAATCATGGAAATGATTTAATTGCATAACAAACTACAGCTAGGTAAATTGCCTATGGAGGTAAACACTGACTTTACGTCACAAAAATAATTGGTTACAAGTACCGATCCACAACCTCTACCTCAATTCCTATTAAGGCTTTTACCTGAAAAGGGTGGTGAAGATATTGGATGCTATTGAAAACAGCAATAAGAGGTCAGACACACAGGTTTAAAGCCATGATTAAATGTATCCCAGGGGTGCCGGACAGTTCCGATGTTATCCGGATTTGGGAGTCCGGCGTGTTCCTCGGCTCAGGGCTCCCGGATTGGGAGAGAATCCACACTGCTCTCCAGACGGAATGTGGTCGGGCAAATCCGGTAACTCAATATCTACAGTGCGCATTTCCTGTGGCTCAGGAAGAGGAAAGCAGGTCAGAGCGAATAGGGTGAGACTGAGAAGAGCAGAGATCCTCAGGGGCGATACGGGTGCTGACGGCACAGAGGCCGCAGTGTTCCTGTGCCAGGTCACCCCCACGCCCTCTTAAACTGTGATGGGACAGGAGGGGACCCGAACATCCTCCAGTCATCATATAGTCATATCATTCCGGGGGGGTGGATAGGCATAACCCCCCCCCCCTCTTTGTCTTTGCATGTGGGCTTTGGTTGGGTTTGTTTTTGAGGTTATGAATTTTCTGGTTTTGAACAATGTCCCAATAAAGGTGTTGGTAAAATCAAAATCTCTCTCCCACTCTCTCTCTATCTTTCAGACTCGCTTTTCCCTCTCTCACCAGCTCTCCCTGTTCTAGCTTTTTGATGTTGGAACTTTGAGTAAGAGAATGTGACTGGCAGCAGGAACATAGAACTGGTTTCAGGCCTCATTTCTGTATGCTTTAAATTGACAACTGTTGGTATTTCTGGAGAAAGCTACACCTTTGCCTGTTTTTCCAAGAAAATTCCAGGCCAGATTTCCGCATTTGTGGGATTTTTGTTTGTACAAGGACAAGGAGTGCTTTGTTGAGTAATAAAGTATTATGAATGGAGGGAGGGGGTGAGAATAGTTTCTAATTGCTATGCTAACATCAGCCTTTAACCCCCACATCCCAAACACATACACAAGCACACACTTTCCCAATCCCAACTCAACTTCATTCTCTCCCTTCGTCATAGATAACCTAACCAAGCCTGGAATGTCCTGGAATCCAATCTAGTGGACACAAACACAAATGCATGCATGCGCACACATGCACACACATACACACACACACATACACACACACACACGTGCATGCACATGCACACACGTGCACACACACACACACACGCACACTCACTCACTCACTCACTCACTCCCAGATTATCTTTTAGAAGTATGTATTACAATCCTGCCTTTAGGAAACAGTTAGAGATAAATAAATGCTTGAATGAGTCTGTATGTATTGGAGTGTCTCCTGCTTTCTGGGATGAGAAAGGAAAATGAGATGCACCAGGCTCAGGCCCGGTTCTGGGCACAGGTGATATCAACGATCGCCTCGGGTGCCATCCATCTGGAGAGGCACCAAACGAAGGGTAAGAGACAAAAATACTGAAAAATGCATTGTCTCCATCATTGTCTGCCCCCCCTATCCCTCACCCTAGCCTCCTCCCCCAGCCTCTCCCCCCACAGCTGTGTCTGGCAGGGTCAGTCACATGATGCGTGAGTAAGTACACAGGTTTTTAATGATTGACACCTGAAATGGTAACCAACCCCCACCCTGTACCATTTACTACTGTTCTTTACTGAGCCCATAAGATGTTGATACCAAAGGGGGTTCTACCACATTCCGTGGGAGAGCGTGGCCTGCATTTAAGTGCCAAGTCTGACCTAGTTCCCAGCGTACATGCATTTAAAGGTAAAACTATCTGAACAGTTCGCCTGACTGTCACTCCACAAAGCTAGACAATGTGCAGCTCAGTCCATGGGCAGCCTTTGTGCTTTTCCCAGCCTAATAGAGGCTGCTGATAATATGTGCTTCACCTGGGGCACAGTGTAAGGAGAAATACCTCTCCTGGCACTGGTGAAACATATGCACAATACAATTTATATATACAATATTCGAGCCAGTCATAGTCTGGCTTATCTCTCTGCTACCACAAGCTCAGTTCCTTAACTGATTTGAATATATTTGCATTCTATCACAGCAGACACTCTTCGTTGTTTTTTTTTAACTTGTTTGCTTTATTGGGAACTCTCGTGATGATTTTATACTCTTATGAAATTGTATCCATAAAATGTACTGAGCCATTGTTTACAGCTATTAAATTGACAAATGGCCCAATTTGTGATTCTGAATGGTCTCTGTGGTAACTCATTTGTATTGGGAATACAAAGAAAATGTTAACTGTGGGCCCTTGAATCTCTCCTGATTATCACAGATATCAGGGGTTTTGGAAGGTTTGTTTTGTTTTTAATTTTTGTTTTATCACCAAGATGACTCTCAGATTAGTGCATAAGTCAAATCTTATGTTTCTGAACAAATTGTGTCATCTGTTGTTCATACCAAAACAGGGGGACCAGGGGTGTTTACCTATACTACATATTTACACATTTTCCAAACATGTCTTCCCAAAACTATGAACACAAAACTGACAAAAATCTAAAGACTACTCAAAAACAGTAGCCTAAGCACACTACTGAAACCAGACTACACACTAGTGAGATCAATTAAAAAACACAATTAAAACCTCTTCCTACAATGAGTCAGAAACTGCACTCAGTGAGCACTATTAGGTATTTATTAGACTTATTTTTTGTTGTGTGATCAGAGATGCTCTTCTGCATACCATTGTTGTAATGTGTGGTTATTTGTGTTACTGTCACCTTCCTGCCAGCTTTGGCCAATCTGGCCATTCTCCTCTGACATCGCTCATTAACAAGGCGTTTCTGTTTGCAGAACTGCTGCTCACTGGATTTTTGTCTTTGCAAACTCTAGACACAAGTGTTCATGAACATCCCAGGAGATCAGCAGTTCTCAAACCACCCTGTCTGCTACCAACAATCATCCTACAGTCAAAGTCATTCTGATGGTTGATGTGAACATTAACTGAAGCTACTGACCTGTATCTACATGATTGTATGCATTGCACTGCTGCCACACAATTGGCTGATTAGATAATCGCATGAATAAGTAGGTGTAATAAAGTAAAAATGTTCCTAATAAAGTGATCGGTGAATGTATATACACAACACAAGTACATAAGTGTCTAGGTAAAATAATGCAATATCAAATAGAAAAAGCTTTAATACCTGAATATGCAGCACAGTGAACTGAAGCTGTCTGAAACAGTAAATGTAAAAATATGTCAAAAGTAAAGTCAAAGTAAAAGCAATTCCCAAATATTCAATTATGTAATACAAGGGGGGAAATTGCTACATAAATAATGATGTTTATTCTGCCTCAGCATCCTGGCTCTGTGCCGGGTCAAGCTGGGGGTTTTCATCTACATCACAGGCAATGTTAGCCCTGGAAGTACCCCCTGGTATGTCTTATTCACCCCTGGCAAGACTCCAGGGTAATGTCCTCACAAGACTCATCCATCCCAGGTTTTCCCGCTCACATAAATTTCTGTCACATACCATCCACCACCATGCCAAGAAAAACTCAGAATTGGGAATGGAGTTTCAGAATTGGGAATAGGGATGAAGAAACAGGTTGTCAGTGAACCAGCTGTGCACCGCAGTAATGAGGTGGAAACGGACACTGTCCCAAATAATACAGCATGACTGCCCTGACTGCACTGGCTCCCTCTGCTCTTGTTGAAATATTATCCCAGAGACCACAGGACCACCGAGGACAGCAAGCTCATGTTTGAGGCTATATGGGCCTGAGGTGGCATGGTGGTGGAGGACCCCAGGGTGGGTGGACCTGGGGTGGCATGGTGGTGGAGGACCCCAGGGTGGATGGACCTGGGGGCACAGTGTGACATTGGCTCCATATTGACCTGGGACATCCTCCACAATGGTCCTGTGGCCAACAATGTTACCCTCTTCTCCTCAGTTTGCTAAGGTTAAATTCTGCCTCGTCAATGAAGATGGACTCGTGGGGTATCACTGGCATCAAGCTCAAATATTATGTAACTATTACATTACATTACGTTACATGGCATTTAGCAGACGCTCTTATCCAGAGCGATGTACAATGAAGTGCAAATCAAACACAAGTATGAGTGCTAAGAGGACCTGAGAGGACAGTACAGTTCCGAGTCCTAGTGTAAATACAGATAATCAGAACCCTTGAAGAGTACAATCAACTTTCAAACTAGCATACCACAGTTGGCGGCTAGAATACCCTGAATACAACAATACAACAGGCAATAAAAAACAACAATATCTATACAATCTATACATAAGTGCCATTACAGTCGAAGGCTAATCATGGTGGTGAGTTAGGGAGGGAAAGGTGTAGCCTGAAGAGATGAGTCTTCAGTCTGCGCTTGAAGGAGGTCAGAGACTCTGCCGTTCTGACATCCACCGGGAGGTCATTCTACCACTGTGGGACCAGGACAGACAGCAGTCGTGAGCGTGAAGTGCAGGTGTGGCGAGGGGGAGGCGCCAGACAGCACGAAGTGGCAGAATGGAGGGGTCTTGTTGGTGTATAGGTCTTGATAAGGGATTGAATATATACAAGGGGCTGATCCCTTAACTGCCTGGTATGCGAGCACCAAAGTTATTCACATATGATATTTACATTACTGTGAAATACACTAAATCAGTAAAATACATTAGTAAAAGTAACCAATCATAGCCTACACTATACACTGCTGAAATGCATTACCCAAAATATGGTATTCCAAGTGCTGGTCTTCGACACTCTGAATTCCTTTCAAAATTAATACAGTTGGCTTGTTTCATTTGTATTTTGTTGTGTCAAAGGATGTGGTCACTGGTTGAAATGCTGATTTGGTCAAGTCTTGCAAATGAATAACATTTTTGGCTTTTTCAATGTTCCTGCTCTTCTGAAAGCCATGGTCTGCCTCCATAGCGTGACTGTCCATTCGGCAAAAGTACCGTTGGCCTACCATCATCCGTTTTTACAATAAAATAACACAACTCCCAAGTTTATGTGTAGGGTACAGTAATATAATACATTTCCTCACTCAGCTCCACACAGTACAACAAACAGGTACAGCGAGAGCAGAGTAGAGTATTCCAATGTTACAGCAGCCTAGATGATAGTAAATTACCAGTTTTCTTCTCTGAAAGTCAGGATTATAGATGACCATGAAACGGCTGAAATTTGGCTGCACTCTGGCCCGTCCTCCCTCATTGTCATTCCACGCACAATCACATGGTGAACTACAGTTGCACAGATCTCATCAGATAGAAATGTTGTACTCTTCCTCTAAATTCAGCTCTTTCTGCATCGTTTGGATCCATTGTTCCAAAGCACATGGCCACACTTTTCATACATCCTCAGGTTCTGATTGGTGTGTTTAATTTAGCTGCTTAGTGTTTGTACCTTGAGAAATGTGTGTTCATTGACTTCAGGTCATAATGACTTGAGTTAATTATATTGAATGCCAGTGCTTTCTAGATGAGAACATGGGACATCTGTGCTTTTTGAAGGGATTTGTGTATACAGATTTTCTCAAAAGGTTAGACAGATCTGTGAAAACATAATGTTTATAGTTTTGGGCAATGAGTCTTCCTTTTGGTAGCTGATGGTAGCTAGCCTAATGGTCTGGATGTTTTGCTTAAAGAACCAGTTTTATTGTGTAAATGACTGAGAAAGCTCAGTGATGTATCTCATCTACACCATATGTAGGCTAATATGGGGGAACGCAATAACAGGATTGAGCACCTGGATGCCCACCTGAGAAAGTTTGTGTAACAGTATCCCAGGGACACGTCCTGTTGCTTGGATCCGGGAGAGGCTCGCGCTCTCGTCCTCTGGTTCTTTAATGAGCGGGTAATGACTCATTAATGAGCAGTGCAGCTTCAGTGAGAGGGCCTCCTCCGGCCCTCGTACTGATTAACCTACATGTCATCAGATCCCAGCCGCCATCTCCGGGGTAACCTGCCACTCAACTGAAACGTTGTGAAACCATCCGTCCGCTCCGCTCTGAGACAAAGGCTTCTAACATCAGCTGCCAGGGCTTATCCCAGCTTACCGGAGCTGTGCAGGGCGGTGTGCGTAACGCACGGGTCGAAGGTCGCCTTCTCTCTGTCGTTAAAAGTGATGGAGGCAATAAAAGATGGAACGGAGGTGGTCGGTTATACTTTGAACCTGCTGCGCTTTGGAAATGAGACAAACACGAAAATTTTGTGATTTACAATTTGCCTTGAGGAACATCATTCATCCTCATGGATGCACAAGGCCACCCAGACAAGCTTCATGGCTCTAGGCTGTTTCTGAAAAGAACCTGACAAACCACACCTCCATTTTTACTAATTGGGAGATTAGGAGATGTGGTTGTGAGGAAAGAATACTGGAACCTGTCATCTTGAGATTACTTTTGATTGTATTATCTTCCTATTGGAGTTTAATTTTTTTTAAAGATGTTGGGGCGGATTTGAAGCAAATTGTCTTGGGATTCACATACATCGCAAAATCACTGCTGGAATGGACAGCACTGTGTGTTAACTTCTTCTCTTTGAAGTGGCTCTGACACCTGTTAGAGTGGTCTCCTTACACCTGTACAGTGGAGAGGCAGGTGAGCATAGCAGGCAGGTTAATGTGTACCTGGGCATGGAGATGGAGGCGTGTCGGATGAAAGGCCTCGTTAGCAAGGCCTTCGAGAAGCCGCCTTTGTCTGCCTGAAGTAGAGTCGATATGAAAGATCTCAGCGGATGTTTGACATCTCCGAAGATTCCAGGATTATCGTCTCGTTCAACATTCCTGCATTCCTGCATTCCGACAGCTTTCATCAGCCAGGCAGCGCTGAGGCCTGGCCGGGATGGGGGCGGGAATGGGCATGGGTCTTGTGTGTGAGTGTGTGTGTGTGTGTGTGTGTGGGTGGGTGGTTGAATGGAGAAACGTGGGTAGAGTGATGTTGGAGTCAGTACAAATTAAGTTTCATTGAAGTTACATTTAGTAAACTTAAAGTTAACTCATTAGAACTGTCTGTGATTATAGGAACAAGCCCCTCTGGGGATTCAAGTGTCTGGTTTTAGAAAATAAACAAACAATCATGGCACTTAAAACCTCACGGGATAAGAAAGAAGGTGAACGGTCAATAGTACTGCAGGGCCAGCTGGCTTACAGCCATGAACTCATCGCTGTATTGAAACTGCACACTCGTGTAGGAGACTGCTCACATTCATTTGTTTGTATTTTTTTTTGAGTGGGCAGGGGAAGGGTTGCATAAGCAGCCTGTGTTCAGCGGGGCCGGCTCTCGCAGGGAATCACACAGAGTGGTACCAATTAAACAGAGTGATGATAAAGCTTGCGGAGGAGGTAACAAGTGGGTGGAAGAGAGGGAGGGGGGGAGAGAGGGAGGGAGGGGGGAGACGGAGAGCTGATTCCATGTACACGGCCTCCTTCCAGAACATGGGGTCTGGAACAGTGACTTATGGAACAACTTTGCCATGTATTCACATATAATATATATATGTTTGATATGTGTGCTACAGTGTGCACTGATGTTGAAACGCTTGCTTTAGCTATGAGCGCATGTTAATTTGTGGTCTCTTTTCTGGTTTTTAGGTCACCCATGTCAGATTGCTACTGTCTAACCCTAAAAAAAACATATCTTCCTGACCTCATTTTGTGTCTTGGATGACAAAAACATATGGCAGTGAAAATACTTTTTATTTTATTTTCATTGAATGTGCCTTGTACTGTAGGCTTCAGCATAGTAGGATATATGATTCTTGAGATTAAACGTAGAAAATCATGTTCCCTCCAGGCGACAAAAATGAATTTCCAGGTCTTCGGAGGATAATGCATTTCTTCAGCTCTTTTCTCTCACCTCATTTCATGCAGTAGAACAGAAAGTGTGCTGTTAGAACTCATTCTTTAAAAACTACTTGATCATAGTGTCCACTTTGATGAGATGTGTGACAATCAGACATTGATCATCATTACACAAAATGATGATTGATTAACTCACTTTAACAATTTTATGTTTCTATCCATTTTGTCAATGTGCTTCCCTTGGGTAGAGGGAAAGGACAACTTTCCCAACGCGATATGAAGACTTAATTCCTTTTGTGAGGACGTTCCAAATCTACCATCATGGAGGGTTTCACTCCAACCCTAACAAAGCACACCTCACTTAGCAGCTAGAGATCTCTCTGAGTTGTTAATTATTAGAATGTGGTGTGCCGAGTTAGGGTTGAAATGAAACCTACAGGACGGCAGATCTCCAGGAACAGGGTGGGGCAGCCCTGCCTTACTGTAGAGGACCTGGTCAGGCATTGTCATACGTTAGGCAGGACGGGACGTGTCCACTGTGACACTGGGCCCTTGTTCCGCAATTTACAGCTAATAACATGTGTAATGCGGTTCGCTCGGCTAAGTTTGTCCATCGGCACGGTGAAGTGCAGCGAAGGCCTGGAGCAGGTTACCGCGACAATGATGCCGTCACCTCCAAATCCCCTTTGCCCTTGGCTATGGGCAGGTTCTCCTTTAACTGACTGGAACGCGTTCGTCTATGAATTCTTTGGACGAGTGAGAGGCTGGGTTCAAATCCCATCTTGGACTCTCTGCAAATCTCTAACTTGTTACACATGTGAGGTTAACATTTCAGATACACAATGTTTAAATACATAGCTTACCCTTCAAAGCATAAAGGGCAGAAGAGACCTTTGTGTGTGTGTGTGTCCACGCACACCTTGGTTGAATGTGAGACTGTACTCACACTCAATGTTTTTTCTGTACATTTCCCCCCGATGCCAAGTCATTCTCATGCTACAATGGTCATTCCTACTTCTGTTGTCAATTCAGAAGGGCACAGACAGGCATGTGCTGTCCTCTGAAGCATGTGCTGTCCTCTGAAGCATGTGCTGTCAGCTGCTGTGTCTTATCACACTGCGGCCCACAGTTACAGACAGTCGGAGAAAGAGGGTTCCATACCAGATTCTGAGGCCCATCCATGCAGTAGAACAGTGACTGAACAGGACCAGTGTGTGTAGGTATGCGTGTGTGTATGATACACGTGTGCGCGTATCATACACACACACTTACATACACGTGTGCTTGTGCCCCAGGTTACTGTAGTGCATCTCTGCTGGAAAATCCAGCTATGACCCGCTTGAAATATTTGAGCAAGAGAAACCTAGCTTGAGCTGTTTTTTTTCAGTTGGGATAACCATTACCAATAAGGAAATACAGGGTGTTTTGTATTTGTTCAATATGTCCTGAACAGAAAGTCACCGAACAGATCAGTTCTGCGTTGTTGCACTTGACGCAAGAGGCCGCAGGAATATGGAATATGACTTCACATACTTGGTCTGACACATGCTCACTGGGAGTGCACCAAATAGCATGAACAGGGAGACACCTAACCATCACCAAAAGGCAAATCTATAAAAGTTTGTATAGCAGGAGAGGACAGTGCTCAACCAACAAAATACATTTTATTTCCACAGAGATGTTATTTCCTCTCACAGAGGTGTCCGAATGTAGTTCTGCTCCCTGAGCAGGAATGTGGACAGAACCAGAGACCAGTTCAAAGGCAGTTTTGAAACAATAAACAATGGCTTCACAGAACAGCCCAGCGAAGAGGTAGCGGGTGAGATTATAACGTGACTGCTTCCGAGCGTGCAGCCTCTGTCAGTCCACTCGGCAACACTGAAGGACTTTGTAAGCTGACGCTTTTCCTGTGGTGTAGGAAGGTCTCCTTGTGATCAGAGACCCATATCAGAGATCAAGTTCAAGTTCTTGTGGTGTAGGATCAGATGTAGTGTTGTGTAGCAGTTAAGACCTTGGTGTTGTAACAGTGTAAACAGTGCTTAAACTCAATTTCTCCCTAAATGTCCATATGGATGAGCTGACTAATAATAAAATGTATGCTTTCATAGATGTCTGCAAAGAAACTGTGACAATAATACATAATTTTCAGAAATATGTGTGAATGCATGCATTCAAGAGAGTAGGTAGTCTTCCAATCATCAATCTTTGCTCATAGTGTTGTCCTTCCATTTTCTCCAAAGACAAAAATGAATACCTCCATTAACAAAAATAGTGCACACAGAACTGCTAGCAGCAGTATCACTGTGTCATAGTTTACAAATGATGTCATTCCTAACTATTGTTGTCTTTAAAAATAACTTTCCGTACGTAAAGGCGTTCTAGGCTGTGAGTCAGCGAGCCTTGTCCCACCTGTTCCCAGCCTCCTAGTTTCCAAGGCAACGCCGTCGGTAACATTCCAGGGGACGTCACATGCGGCCACACCCCCACCTTCAAACGGCGTGTCGAGCTGACGTCATTGTTGTTGAAAAAGATTAGCCCAGCCCCTCGCGAGGAGAGGAGGCTCAAACGAATCAGTTCCCTGAACACCAGCAGTATTGCGGACAGAGTACTACGTGCTGCATGTGTCAGCGTCTGTACGGCTGAGGGTGAAAGCGCGAGGGATTGAGGTGACTGACCATTCCACTCCAGTTTCTGGGGGACTCCCATCGGAAGCAGCCGTGTGGTCCACGCCACTGGATTACACGAACACCAGACAAACATGTCAAGGCAGCAGAGGACCCCCTTGAGAACCGCTGACAACGTGATCGAGGTCAAAAGCAAAGTAAGTTTATTCTACATTGATAGGTATGTAGCCTAATGATGAAAAGGTCGCCGCGGAACAGGTCGGCGGCGCGTTGCTGCCGTTCTCCATCGTGCACCTGCGCATGGATGCATGTCAATAAACACTCGTCTAGTTGCTGAATAAAATCATCGAAAGCTATGAACATCCATATAAATCGAATCTGTACAATGCGTTGTTATTGCTTTCGATCGCAGTGAGGCTTGTTCGCCGCATGTAGCCGATGGCCCGAGCTGCGAAACAGCGTTGTTGCTTGTCGCTAATTTATGTCTGTCTGCACGTCCCGGAGTGCGAGTCTGGTGTCTGGCAGGTTTCCCCCTCTCCAGTGTTTATTGGCAGGGATATTGGATTCAGCAGCTAAATACGCTTAGCGAATGACAGCGCACCGAGTCTCGTCTTGCTTGGAAGCGCTCTCTACGGCATTGTTGTTATCAGATGATCATTGTTGTATTATACGCCGCTGTGGTGGTCTGCGGAATGGAATGTGGATGTTGAAATCCTGCGCGTGCTTAATTATTAGGCCTCTCTAATTTAATCATGCGTGAAATACGAATTATTTATTTTCAACGAATAAATGAGTGAAAATATGCCCGCAGTTTATATTTTTGAGAACATTTTGCGTAGGCTATGAAAGTAGCCTACTCTGCGAATAGGCGCATTGTTTGATTGTACTTGAAGCACGCGCACCCACGATTTCAAAGACATTTTAGCCGACAAGAAATGAAAACTTTCTCTCCCCTAATTTCCGATCTCGCCATTTTTCTCTTAATACATTTCGATGATGTGTTTCATGTTCTGATGGAAGCCTTTACGCTCTCTTCATTCTAAATATCAAGCACTAATCAATACATCTAATTTGAAATTGAAACCCTTGTTCTAGTTCTCCAGTTGCATTGTTTGCGCTCTCATGTGTAAACCCCATTCTGCCCCTCCTCACAAAAGATTAATGATAGTCAGATGAATGTAAACAAACTCAACATTAGTAGTTGGTTTGCCGTCTAACGACCAAGAGAAAGAGTGACGATAGTAGTCATTATAGTACTCATTTTAAATGAATAAACCTATAAGAATTATGCAGCACAACCTAAAAGCCTGCCATGATAGACAGGCACAAACACAGGATTTTATATGCTATGGAATGCTTTTGGCTTTGTTTCCGAGTATTAATACCGTAAAATAATATTATGCTAAATAAAGCACCTTTGTCAATACAGTATTGATTGTATAAAAACAACTTTCATGGTGTCTTACAGTTGTCTGTGGGAAATTGCTAGATCCAGATTTCAATTTCTTCTTCATTTGAACTACTGAAGGGAAAACAGGAATGCAATGCAATTATTTTATGCAGGAAGAATAAAGATGGGACAAATAGAATAGAATAAAAAGCTATGAATACAAGACAAGAAGCAACAATAAAAATACCAAACATTTTCACATGCCAGACGTTCCTTTTAAAGATCACAGAGGGATGTCTGCAGACAATTCCCAGAGAACTGATGGGCTTGGCAGGCTATAGTCTCTGTGTGGTTGTTTTGGCATTTTCGCTTCACACATACAATCAAAATAGCTTATAGCCACTCAAGAGACAGGCAAGAGGCTGATGATACTGAACAGAAAATGAGTCTCCCATCCTGACAGCACCTCTTACTAGTTTCTTTTGTCCATGTCTCTTGTCCTTCCCCAGTTGGTCCAGCATGAGTGTTGCCCCTCCTGCTCATCGCCATGTTTGAATGGATGGAGCTTACGTGTGCTATTAGTAACTCGTATGAACCAATCAAAAATACATTTCTGCAGCAAAGATTTGTGTGAATGATAATAGCTTGTAGTAACTCCACATATTTGGGGGTTCGGGGAGCCACACTTTCCCATCATGACATGTCCGTGGGCAGTGGGGTGTGAAAACTGATTAACTTTGGGGTGGCAGATGCGCCCGTGTCTGTGTCGAGGCTGAACCTGTGGGGTCTTGTGGAGAGGGAGGCTGTGTCAGTGAACGGCATGTGATGCGGTGTCTATCTTTATCGGCAATTCTCAACGGCAGTCGGGATCTATTCTGATCGGGGCGGCATCGCAGCAATGTTTCCCCAGGCTTTGCGTCATAGTGCCTAGAAGCGTAAACCGTCTGACAGCCTGCGTCTCACTCTCTCCCCCTCTCCTTCTTCCTTCCTCTACCCCTCCCTGCACTCTTCTCATGCTCCATCCCTCTTTGTCTATTCCTGTCTTATCCCTGTCTCACTTATCAGCTCCTTATTTCCCTCTCCCTCTTTCTTTATCAGTCCCTCTGTTGGATGTCTGTGATTTCATGCCGTAAACAAGGAAGGGAAGGGAGAGAGAGCGGCTGCTTCAGCTGCTCCTGCTCTGTCTTTACCTCTCCCCTGCAGAAAAGGACTCTGTTTTGGTTGTGCACGGGTCATTTGTGATTGGTCGGATGTTGTTGGAGGCTGCACTGAGTCAGGGATTGAGGGAACGCTCCCTGTACCCTCACTTACTCGTTTTGAGTCGGGTGTCATTTTCTGGGTTGGAGCTGTTGTTTTTCTGCCTTAGGTTAGCGTTAATGTGTATGGTGGATGTGTTGGTGTTAAGGTATGGATGGAACTCGGGGTGGTCTGAGGATGGAGTTATTGCATTGGGGCAAGTGGGTTATTTGGGTTTGGTGTACGGATACTGTTATGTGAAGTTAGCAGTTATATTGGCTGGGATCTGGAGGATTATAGGGGCTGTTGTTTTAGGCTGTTTGTGCTGTCTCTCACAGGGGTAGTCTGGGGTGAGTTGTCTAAGGGTCTTATTAGTGCAGCAGGAATATCTTCTTGCTTGTTGGTAGGCCTCATTGAATAAGTCAGTTCCACAGTTCAGGCCTTTCCAGGACACAGGAGAGGTCCTAAATAAAGAATGTTGGGCTCAATATTTTATGAAGCAGATTCCCCTCACCCTTGTGGTTCTGTCTCAGTTTTATCTGAAACCAACATAATTGGAAACAGGTATTCAAAAGGTCAAAGATCCATCATTTTACAAAATACTTTGAGGGATTTCAGACCACAATGCATGTATTTGGACTATATTTTAATAGGAATGTAGGAGTGTAATTAAAACATACATTACAGGATGTGTAATAATAAGTTGGCCCACTGCAACATTTTTACTTCATGCACACCAGTTAATATTGCTATGAATAATACTTTAAAATAATACATATAATAAAGTTACATGCCAGTCACATTTGTAAGTGATAACAGAGGCTACTCTGGGATTGCTATTGCTAACACATGCTATAGATTATGTGTTTTGTCATAGAGCACATATTTTTCATGAACTGACTTCAGAGAAGTAGTTAGGCTGGAGTGTTACAGTGGATTTACAGAATGGATAAAGAGGGCATAATCCTGGTGTGCCTGCTACAGACCTACTAGCCAATTTGATAGCCAGCTGGTTTCATAGCTTACTAGCAGCATCTCGACCGCAGCTGTGTCAGCTTGCCAGCCAACCATTTAAAGTGAGTTAATTCTAGACTTGCTTGCTAGACGTTTGCCACTCATTTTCAGGGAATTCCCTACTGTTGTCCACACAACTGTCTTTTTCTGGGCATCCTGGTTTTGTCATATATAAAACATCAGCTTACAGGAGCTGAGGATTTCAGCCATGTTGATTGAGTAAAGGGATCATTGTTTTTAAGTTTTTTGTTTTTTGTAGGGCTACAAATGAATGAATTTGTCAATTGTTGTTTCTGAAAAGGCTATAGTTCTCAGTGCCATAGGTGCAAGGTTTCTTTGTCAGGATACCCCTCCTATGGAGCTTTCATTCCTAGGCTAAAATCACATCTTGACTTTTGTGGCAGGAAAGAGCTGCATATGTCAGTATCCATGTTTCTCTTAGTGCCAAGTACAGACTGAATGTGTAGGTCTTTGGTATGGGAATAGAACTCACAACCTCCTGGGGTCAGCACGGCCACAAAACGGCAGAATAACAAGGTGGAGGACAAACATACCGGGCAAAAAAACAGGCAATCTTCAAAACAAGAAATAATGTAACATTATAATATTTGTATATACTCTCTGTCTTATACTCTCAAATAGACACATGAATGTATACACTAACACACAGAGTGTGCCACTTGGAAGATGTCAGTAGAAGATGTCATTGGATGTCTCCAATGATGTCAGTTGTGGACGTATGGAGCTACTGTAGGTTCCAGGTTTGATACAGAGCACAGAAAGACAATAAAGGGCATAATGATGGAACATAAACTTACAGCCAACTGTTTATTGGGCTATTTTTCACTGTGTCTGTCTTGGGGGTGGGTGCAAATTTTGTCTCCAGAATTGTTGTAAAACCTTTACAGAACAGAACGGCGAGACGGGAGTGATACAGGCTAGCATCCGCCTCTCAGAAGACTTCCTCGGTCAATATGAAAGCTGAAACCGTAGTCCAGTTCCTGCTAATGGACGTTACTGTGAGGCAGACTGGATAGACCAGGAGAGAGAAACATTGAGAGGAGGAAAGAGGCAGCAAGATGAGGAGGGGGCGATGAAGGAGGGAACAAGGGATGTGAGCAGGAGAGAGGGAAAAAATCGAGAGGAGATGGGCAAAAAAGTTTGGTGGAGAGCAGAAGTCAAATGAGAGATGGAGAGGAGAAAAACAGGAGACAGAAAGAAAGAACGATGGATAGATAGATAGATAGATAGATAGTGGGTCTGGGATAGCTATAAAAACATCCCCTGTAATGAGAGAGAGTGGGAAGTAATGGATGTGCTCTAAGGCACTGTGGTGCGCCTCATGAATGAAATTTGCTAGGCCGAGGGATTAAGAGAGCAAGTGGAAATGGTGTTATTAGACACTCCTTCTTCCTCTGCTCTGGGGAGGAGAGAGATGGATGTTCGGTGTGTTTTAGAACCCACACAGCACTTGGCCGTGATTACCTCATCAACGGGTTGTGTGGAAACAGACTAAACCTTCCGCTTGTGTTGAGACCTGATAACAACGAGCGAAAATTTACTCAAGCGCAGGTCATGCCTGGTGAGATGTTCACCTGGAGCAGGTCCACACTTGGGTTAGTGAAGGGCTACTGATGAGCAGGGTAGTGTCCTCCATTCATTCTGTGCGACTGAATCCCCCCCCCCCCACCAACCTTCATCCACCCCCCCACCATGTTCTGCCTTTTAATTGGTTGTTTAATCTCTCCAAGGATGTGTAAAGCAGGGAGCCAGGAACTAAAAATAACCTCCAGTCGACATCTGTACAGGGAACCGATGGGCTTGCACATTTTTGTGTGGTGTGTTTTGTGTACGCCTTCTCCAGCTCTTTTCAGGCCTCTGCCAGGAGGTCAGTTTCTGTTTTGGGCCTGCGCAGGCGTTGGAATGCAGCCTGAGAAAGACATTGTCAACGGTAAACAAAATGAGAAAAAGAAAGCCAAGCCATGCTGGCTGTAAACTAGACCGCAGACCTGAGAAGGACAGGTCACTGTTAACTGCTGCTTTACCCATTGGAGCATGATACGTACCTTCTCACCTTGCTAATATGATTGTATTAATATTATTTGTAATAATTATTCTCAGTTGGTGCTCTTATCCAGGATGACTGACTCAAAAGGTATCTCACATGTCAAGTAAAGTGGATATTTGCTGAAATATTAACAATAGCTTCCCCTTATAAGCCCAATGACGGCTTTATAATGCTTCACTTCACTGGTGCTCTTATAGCAAAAACAACTTTTTTTGTTTTGGCAAAGCTCCACCTGGAATTATACTGGTTACCTGTGAATTGTAAACCCTTATTGCACTGCCACCCAGAGTTCAAAGCCACAACCTACTGGAATCAAACTTCTGGCACCATTGGTTCCAAACCTTTATCTATGGAAAACAGATAAGGGGCCTTAATCTAGCTGGATGTGCTGAGTGATTATTTGCGTCTCTTTCCGTATGGTGACCTCCCTTGTGTTGTGTTGCAGTTTGAAGCAGAGTACCGGAGGTTTGCCCTGAAGCGCTCGGGCGCCGGAGGGTTCCAGGAGTTCTACCACCTGCTCCAGTCGGTCCACCGGATACCGGGCGTGGAGGTGCTGCTCGGCTATGCCGACATCCACGGTGACCTGCTCCCCATCAACAACGATGACAACTTCCACAAGGCCGTGTCCTCGGCCAATCCGCTGCTGAGAATCATCATTCAGAAGAGAGGTGGGTAAAAACAAACATAACTGTCTCTCAAGCCTATTCCTGTTGTCCTGTGGTTCCCGCCACCCTACCTGAATTGGACTGGAGATTCTGAATTTCGGTTGAGATGGTTTGAGAGAGCAGTAGTGGGGACATGGGGAAGAAACATGTGACTGAAAGAGAGAGGAAGCAAAAACAATGAGTTACTTTTCAATAACTTATTCCCATGTGTGTTCTTGCCACATGAAACGTATTTGAACTGAAATGAAGTTGGAGAAGAGCGATGGAGGCGCAGGCTTTGTGTTGCAGCGGTAGCTGCAGAGAGGGAGGTAAACAGGGGGAGAAGGGCAGCTGTGTGTGGAGGTCAGGCCCAGGGTGTGGAGGTAGGGGGAGGTAGAGCACAGCTGCACATTCAGGGCTCTTCTCCACGGAGCTAGCAGGGCCCAGGGCAGGGGAGGGGCTTCAGTGCTTGGCAGAGATGGATCGAGAGGTTTGAAAGTGCTGTAAGGCAAGGGCAGTGAGGACAAATGTGAGGCAAACCGCGTAGAGGAGTGGTTTGAGGTAATAAGCAAGGATATGTTTGAAGGGAAGGGTTTTGCTGGAGAGAAGTAGAGCAATGTGAGGTTCAGGTGAAGGTTAATGGCTGCGTGACTAAGTCTATGTGTGGGACTGGGGTCAGCGGCAACTGGGCATAGAGCTACTTAGAGTAAGGGTATTGTGTTTTGACGGCTGATCCTAGATCAGTGCCTTTGGCCCTGCCCTGGTATCCTGCCTAGGCTTGCTGCCAGCCCTCAGGAATGCAGAGGCTGACAGCCGTGCTGGGGAGAGATGGAGCTCAGAGCTGGGTACCTATCTTTAATCTTGCCCATGACGTGGAGCATGCCTGGGCCGCACCCATTTCTCCCAGAATGCACTCTCTCCCTCTCCCTCCCTACCTTTTTTCCTATCTCTCTCTCTCTACTATTTCATTTTACCATTAAAATTGTTTTGTCTTCCACATTAGTTCTCTTCTCTTTTCTTTGTATCCCCCTCTCTGTATTCCGCTCTTTCTCGCTACTTCTCTTTTCCTGTTCCCTCTGCCCTCTCCCCATTGTCACGTTCTGGCTGAAACAAATTTAATTGGTGTGTTTATACTCTCTGGAAATGTATCACAAGCACTCTTAAGTATTTTCTTCTTCATTTCTGTTCTTTGTTTTGTTATTTGTGTAAGGCTTTGGGTAATACAAATCTGGTGAAAACAACAGTGAAGAACAGTAAACGATTGTTCAGGACAGTCTGGGACATGGTGGATTAGAAGGAAACAAAGGCCTTAGCTTACTTCTTAATTAGGAAGGCTTTATTCATTAGAAAACATAATTAGTTTAATTCCTGCTATTTTTGTTAATTATCAAATCATAGCTACTTCTGCTGACCTGTGTAGGCATTCAGTAATTTGATTATCACACATAATATTGTGTTACATAAAGCTCTCTGCGCATAAACACGGTAAACTAGACTTGCCAGGATAGGCTATTCTTAGGATCTAATTTGCGCTTTTATAGCAAATGATGCATGTAGAGCTAAACAATCAGCCTAGAAAGCAGTGAACCACCTCTTTCCTGCTTTCTTTAATAAATAAAAGAAAATGGGGGAAACTTTGTCCGTACATCACGTGACAAACAATAGATTTATTTGTGATGATAGGGTTTGAATATGTGGAATGCCAGTGGTATTGGGTAAAAGGTTCCGATCTCATTGTGTAAAATGGAACTTGGCTTAGAAAGTAATTTAAGATATGAGCCTCAGCACCTGCTATTGTTTGAGCATCGTTGCGTAAGCCTAGCAGGATTGCGTCAACTGATACCTGGAATAGTTGATGGTAGCGTCCCTTCATTTTTATGTAATGAAGGCTGCAAGCTCTGCCTTTACCCTTTCAATTTATTTTCAATTGCACGCTTCTGCTCTCTGATTGGCTAAATGGTTAACAGTTGGCTGCCAGTAGTAGACCAAGGGTCTCCATGCAGAATTGTAAGTGACAGTTCGGGACTGGATCAGTTCATGGCTGATAGGCGTGGCAGAGCGGACATATTGAGCCTGTCCGTTTGGTTGTTTGTTGTCGATTTGATTTGGTGTAATTCAGGTGTGAGCGCTACAGAGTTGTCAGTCATTCTCCCTCTGTGCTGCTTGACCTGTCATCGCTCTCCCGGTCCTGTCTGAGGACCCTGCTGCTCATCTTGTTTTGACTTGGGAGTAGAGGTGCACAGCTGCTCATGTTTCATCCGTCAGAGTGGAGGTGCTGCGACTTGTTCTGTCTAAAAACAACACCGAATGGGAGGGAGGTGCTGATTTAGTTCTGTCTAGCATAGAGTTAGTCATTTTGTTCAGTCTCAGACAGAGTGGAGTTGCTTGTCTTGTTCTGTGGTGATGGGGGTCTTGCTTTTTGTGTGTTTCGGTGGTGTGTCACGCGGCTCTCCTGGGAAAAAGGGCCACTCTGACTCTTGGTGAGGACAGAGAGGGGCCTTTAGGACTGAGTCCAAACAGAAAAGGGTCATTCCCTCTGACCGTCTCACCTATGGGTGAAACATGGTCTGTTTGGGTTTTCTTGGATAATGTGAAATCAGCAGGGGGGGTGGAGAGTCATTAAATGGGGTATGGAGGATGGGGTAGGCTGATGGCGGGGGTGGGGGGGTGTGAATTTTAATTTGGACCGCTGGAGTGGTGTGCACGGGGGATTGGGGGAGCTACGGGGATAGGATGAGGTAAGGGGTCTGCAATTGGTTTCCCCGCACCTTGACACAGACCAGGGGAGCGAGCAGCATGGATAATGAGTCTGTGTTCCCTACGGTCCTGGGAAAAGAGAGGGAGAGAGAGAGAGAGAGAGCAAGAGAGGGAAAGAGGGAGAGATGGAGAAGGTCTGCTCATTACACGCACTCTTTGGGCATGCACCACGGTGCACGGTTTCCCTCCCTTCTTTATCTTTTCATCGCGGAAAGCGATGAGGCGGAAATAAATCATTGATACGTCCTCTGTGTGCATGTTCGCCCGTAACCCTGCATAATGAACTTCCCCGTCTACGTTTACGCAAAAGGAATGGGGAACAGGGGAAATGGATCCGTGTTTTTGTCTGTGAGGCACCATTTCCCCTTCAGTTAACACAGAAACTGCCAGTGTACTCGCAAACTGTTACATTGTCCATTTGAACTCGCTGTGGGCTGATGCTTTTAAATGAGTGACAAATCTTCCCAAAGCTGGTCAGTTCCTGTTTGGGTGCTGGCACAGGGAGGGGAGGGCTTTAACATTTAATCAATGTATGGAGAAATGCTATTGCCAGTATCTTGCAGTACCCTATAGGGTGGCCTTTAGCGTAGTGGTTAAGGTACATGACTGGGACACAATAAGCCCCAATATTGTAGCCACAATAAGGTCCGCACAGCCGTTGGGCCCTTGAGCAAGGCCCTTAACCCTGCATTGCTCCAGGGGAGGATTGACTCCTGCTTAGTCTAATCAACTGTAAGTCGCTTTTGATAAATTGATCATTCCTGAAATGGAGGTGTAGTGTTGGGTTGAAATAAAAACATACATACTCTCAGCCCTCCATGGCACATGACTGGGCACCCCTGGTTTAGCTATTTATTACAGAGTATCCCTAGCGGTCAGGTCCAGCTGTGCTCTGTGACAGTCACTGTTGATGATGGTGATGATGATTAGACTTATTATTTGTGTTATTATTATTGTTAGTAGTAGTATTAACAAAACCATTGGAAAGTGACAGTGTCGCTTCAAGAGGTTCCTATGCACTTTGAATTGAATGAATGCAGCACACATATTCTCTGAGAAGCAGCTGACTGCGGTTCAGTAGTGGACATCCACACAAACACACACACACGCACGCACACACACGCACGCTCCTCGGTGAGTGCTCTCGGATTGCCTGGGCTGCATCTATAATTCATGGAGACAGAGATAGCTCTGCTTGCTGCTCATCCCACCCTCCCCGCCTCGTCTGTAACACCGGTTTCTGCACACACTGAGGGAGGGCTGCCTCTATTGTCACACCTTCTTAGCCTGGGAGGAGGATCTGCACTGCAGAGTGTGCCGGGGATGACAACATCCTAAATCCTCACCTGTCTGACCAGCGTCGCTCAGAAATATGAGACTCTCTACTTAGAGTAGAGGCAGAAGCAGACTAAAGCCGCCAATGCGTTGCCCTCATCCCTGTCATGAGTCCACTGCTGTTTGTGTGCAGCCTCGTTGGCTTTGGCCCAAAAGGGCCGTGTAATAAAGCCCCGCAAAAATAAGCCTTACTGCTGCCGACCTGTCTGTAGGCAAGGAGCCTTCTGCTGCTTCTGTGCTTCCCGGCCTGGAATCTGCCTTTTTGTTCGGTTTGCAGCTTTTCTCTATTATATGCGTGTATTTATTTCATTTTTCAAATTGAGAGGATTTGTGTTTGCACGTGCTATCGGTGTCTGAGACTGTGCAAATGTGTGGAACTGTGTTTTTGTGCTCATAGTGGAACTGATTATTAGGTTTAGGGGGGTGAACTGTGAAGCAAATGAAGGAAATCCATTGAAAGGCAGTTGGTTTTGTAATTCAGGATGGGCCATCCCTGCTCCTTTTCTCCCTCTCTCCTCTCTCTTTTTCTCTTTCTCTCTCCCTCTCTGCTCTCTCTTTTTCTCTTTCTCTCACCTCTCTCTCTCTTTCTTTCTCTCTCTCATCGTTCTCTCTCTCTCTCTCTCTTTCTCTTTCCTCTGCTCCCTCCTTCTCTCTGCCAGAGTACCAGCGCAGTGACTTCGTTGTTAACCCGCATCAGCAGGGGGCTGTGGGCTAATGTCAGCTTTAGAGGGGCTTGCTTTATTCCTGTTCACAGATGGTCCTGATGTTTTGGCTGTTAAACCGTCTGGGCGAGGGGGGTGAAGCCTAATGTGTGCGCTACGCTAAGGGCTAACGGCTAACGGCTGTGTGCTGTGTTAGTGTTTGATTATAGACAGTTTGGGTTTCCTGTTTCTGTTTTTATGGGTTTTTATACCGTGTTATGTACCAGTGCTAGCCAGGGGCTTGTATGGTCTGCAGTCCCTGGGCAGGTTACAGTCATACAGCACTGATGAGTGAGTGATAATAACATGACTCCATTTTCTACTGAATGTCTGTGTCGTTTTTCTGCTGGACTGGGAGGGATAAGGAATGGTGGGGGATTTCAGTCCTGGAGGGCTGTTAGATGTATACACCAGTGCTGCTTCACTCATTACATTACATTACATGGCATTTAGCAGACGCTCTTATCCAGAGCGACATACATCCATCCATCCATCCATCCATCATCACCCGCTTATCCGGAGTCGGGTCGCGGTGGCAGTAGGCAAAGCCGGGTATTCCAGGCGTCCCTCTCCCCAGCAACGCATTCTAGCTCCTCCTGGGGGATCCCGAGGCGTTCCCTGGCCAGGAGAGATATATAATCTCTCCAGCAGGCTCTGGGTCTCCCTCGGGGTCTCCGCCCAGTTGGACGAGCCCGGAAAACCTCCAAAGGGAGGCGCCCGGGAGGCATCCTGATCAGATGCCCGAACCACCTCAATTGCAAAAGTGCAAATCAAACACAAGAACAAGTGCAAAGAGGACCTGAGAGGACAGTACAGTTAGCGCACAGTGCAAATGGTTCTTACTGGTACACAAAACCCGTTTTTCAACTGCCATTTATGAGGTTATCCATACATTTAGGCAAAATGTCTGATCACATAAATGATAATCAGCAGAACTAGGCCTGAAATGCAGAAACTGTTATGGGCATTTCCAGCCCTGGTGTAGGGGTTAGGGGTTTAGGGATGTCTTAGCTTTCTGGAGGATGAAGGAGAGGTGGGGAATGTGCGGTGTGTGATGATTTAGGGTAGGGAGCATCCAGGGGCGGTCTCAGATTAGTGTTGTAACATCATGGAGGGCAGGGGACGGGGGGCTGTCGCCGAGTCTGGGGCGACAGTGCCGAATGATGGATGTGTGAAGGCGGGACGGACGGGCGCTCAGAGTGGGGGAAATTAGGACGCGGTTTACGGGGTGACGGGCATGAGGGAGCTAAAGGAGAGGAGGAAAGATAGAAGGAGAAAAAAAAGACAAGCAGCTGAAGACCGGTTCTGGAGGAATGCAGCTGTAGATATGCTCTCTCTCTCTCTCTCTCTCTCTCTCTCTCTCTCTCGCTCTCTCTCGCTTGCTCGCTCGCTGCGGGGGACCTGCTCTCCCATGGCTTAATGCAACAAATCTCAAACTGGGAGAGAAGGGATGTCTGAATGAGGCCGGGGAGCCCGCCTCAGGTGGACATCCCGTTAGGACGCTCCTGTTTGGAGGGATTTGGCGTGGAGGGAATACGGATGTGCCAGTCCTGACTTTGGTCAGGGATACCACAATGCCATGCAGGTGCTTAAGCCATGGAGGGAGATGTATAAGAACCGGAGACTGATTCCACTCACCGATTCCATGAATTACTATGGGAGCTGCTCAATTGCAGGAGAAGCCAGTTCATGGAGGCTGCCATGTTTGACTATGGGGCTTTTTGACACCGGAGCATGTGCACTGGGGCTGTTTCTGATACGAGTGCATGCACATTGGATGCCTAAACTGGAAGGAATGAATATGAATGAAAAAATCGCATATTTTTCTGTGTGAAATAAACCAGTCCCTGGACCTGCTGTAGCAGTGACTGCAGCTCAGCTGGTGGGTTGCAACGGAACGAATAATGGCTGCTGCACGCACACAGTTGGGGTGGGGCTTTGCTTGTGTGAACCCTTTCACACACAAGCAAACAACAAGTGAAAAAAAGCATTACTGTGGAACATCAAACTGAACTGAGAATTTATTGGGGGGGGGGGGCTCTCTAACAGGCCACAGAATTTTGACCAACTCTGTTTTACAACGGGCCGAACCGGTTCAGAAGTTAGGCACGAGTGTTCTTTGGTCACCTCGCAGAGGGGAGGGGAGGGGGGAGGGGGTAGGTGTATGGGGAAAGGGGTAACGGATGAGTCTGGCCTAACACACAGAAATGATGCGTTGTTCTACAGGCTGCTGAGTCTCTGTCGTTCCTCTGGGGCATAGTCGGTCGTCGCAGATGGTTTAGTTGTGAATTGTTCCATATGGAGGGACAGGTATTCCATTAGCCTTGAGCAGGCCTCTGTGGCATCCTTGTGTGCTCTTCAGAGCTCAAATTACACAAATTCCCCTCCGAAAGTCCCTCCTGTTAATCTACATGATTGTTGAACACTTAGTAAAGAAAAGCGCTGAATCCAGTGTTTTTTCTGTGTAAACAGGGTTGGGTCACGATAAAGGTATCGGTGCTGGTGCCCGGACACGTCATCCCTCTCTCTCGGTCTCTGTGACCTCGCCGGTCAGGTCCGGGCTGAGCAGAGGATCTGCCGCAGTGGCGTTGTGTCTGAGCTGTGTCAGGGCTTTTAGCTGCGCGGCCAAACGGTCTGTCACACATGGCTGCCAAACATCCTCGGCTCCCACACACACACACACAGACAGACGGAGAGACACACAAACACATGGACACACACAGATGGACATACACACACATGGACACACACACACACAGATACACATAGACACACACACACAGGGATGGACAGATACACAGACACACATAGACGGACAGACACACACGGACACACACGCACACACACACACACACACACACACACACAGACAGACAGACACACACACACACACACTCACGTACACACACTCACACTCACACTCACACTCACACTCACACTCACACACACACACACACACATACTCACGCACACACGTACACACTCACACTCACACTCACACACACACACACACAGACAGACAGACACACACACACACACGCACACACACACACACACACACACACAGACAGACACACACAATCACACACCCTGGTCTCACTCTGCAGTGGAGCTGTCCCTCCACGCCTCACTAGCTGTCCTTGACTCCTGCAGCCATGGCAGCTGCACAGAGTGTGTCTGGAGAGAGAATCCTGCAGCTGGCTCCAAAAAGTAGCCATTAGCATAGGAACCCTACGCAAGTAGTCTCTTCTCTCTCCCTAAACCTCTGCCCCCCTAGACTCGTATCAGTGGGTCTCTTTTCTCAGTCTGTTCCCCTTCATGATCGCCCTCATGAATAATGCTAATTGCACCTTCCATGCGTAATTGATCCCCATTTGCTGCGATAATCGCGGCTGCTGGTTCATTAGCATCTGAGCTGGGGGCCGGGGGTGTACGAGATTCAGTCCACACTCCAGGCTAGCTGGCGTAACTGTACAGATGAGACCATTTCATCCTGGTGTGTGTGTGTGTGTGTGTGTGTGTGTTTGGGTGTGTTTGGGGCGGCCTGTAGCGTAGTGGTGAAGGTAAATGACTGGGACATGCAAGGTCACAGGGGACACACAACCTGGTAGAAACAGGTCTGGACTATGTCACCCTTAAGGAGGAGGGGTGGGAGCAATGATTATTGAAGGTTATAGGCAGCAGTTTGGCTGGAGTCGCGTGTGTTTGTCTGGGGTTTGGGGGGGTGGGGGTTCTGAGTACTGTAACTCACATGATCATCTCTCTAAGATCGTTTCTTCAATCCCAGGGTACATTTATGGCCAAGAAATCCACTGTAATGCACCTCCTCTGCATTAAAAAAAAGCATATGATTCATTCCTTGGCTGTGTGCTGCCTCCAGTGGTACCACTCTTTCTTATTTTCATCAGGTATATAGAATTTCTGAATATGATACAGAATATATGCATTTGTTATGTTCTTAAAAGCAAGACTGATGTTATCTGTAGGGGCTGGAGATTGTAGACAATGGGCTTGTTTCTCATTGGCGGTTGCAAAGGCTGGGCCTTTTTGAGGCATTCGATGTGGGGATTGTAGATGGTCTCCTTGCCATTGCTGTCACAGAGTGGTCACCCAGAGAAACGGAGTGGAGATTGATTGGGCTTTTAGTGTGACATCATCCCTCTGAATGGCCATTTACAATGAGGCTGGTTGTGAGAGCGGGAGGGTTTCAGGGGAACAGGCGAAACAGGACAAACTCCCCGAGAACCGATAATTTAGTCTATGGACACTTCCTTCTGACCCTTCCACCTGCACACAGTGCTATCTGGCCCCGGGTAGAAGTGTGTCCAAAGAAGGGGTGTGTCTATAATTTATCTCACTAATGGAAGCCCATGGTACTGTCCTTCCCTCGGTGATGCCTGGAAGGAAGCTACTGCCTCCAAGACCGGAAACCACAGGTCAGCCTGCAGGTTCATCTCAGCCAACCACAGATGATCTGTACATACTTCTATGCAGGCACATAACTTCTGCATCTATGTTACTGAGCTAGCTAGTTTGCTAGCTCAGTAACTAGCAAACTAGCTAGCTGAGAAGCAAATGTCTGTAAGATTTGCTTCCTTTGGCTTCACTGAGGGAAGAAAAGTACTTTGGGCCCTATGAAAAGGGAGAGTCCTAGCTCTACCTCTCTGAGCAGGGCAAGGGGTGCTTATAACTCGCTTATAACTCGCTGACGCCGGGGAAGGGCCTGTCCTAGCTCTACCTTTCAACTGTAGAGACTGTCCTAATGGTACCCTGTCCTAATTTCACCAGGTCCAGGTCCAGGATCTCTCTACTTGGAGGAAGGTGAGTTTTCTCGCCGTGCCCTCTCTGATGGAGGGTAATGGCCGTTTAAGGCAGGTTCTCTGAAAGAGTGTTAATGTTACCTCTCTGTTCGGCGAAAGCCCTGCTGATGGAGCTGACTGGCTGGTGGGGGCAGAGGGGGTCTGGGGTCACTAATGGGTGCAGAACTGAAGCAGCTGAGCCCCTGCTCCATGGGACAGACAAGGGGCCAAAATGGGGGAGGACAGCGATGTGTGGGACAGCGATGAGAAGGAGGGTGGAGATGATTCAATGTGAGAGGGAGAGAGAGATGGAGGGAGAGGTAGAGAGAGATGGAGGGAGAGGGAGAGAGAGATGGAGGGGGAGGGAGAGAGATGGAGGGAGAGGGAGAGAGATGGAGGGGGAGGGAGAGAGATGGAGGGGGAGGGAGAGTGAGAGAGAGATGGAGGGGGAGGGAGAGAAATGGAGGGAGAGGGAGAGAGAGATGGAGCGGGAGGGAGAGAGATGGAGGGAGAGGGAGAGAGATGGAGGGAGACTTGAGGAAAAAGATGTGAAGGAGGATATAGAAATCACCTTCCATGACTCCCCTCCCTCCAACCCTCCAAGACTCTGTCAGAAGTCGAGGATTGATCTCTTTTCTCTTATTCCTGAGATCTCATGTGTTTGTAGCTATATTTGATCAGGCAGATTAGAGGTTGAGACTTTGCCTGTGGCTTGACCTGTTCACTTCCTGCCATGCAGGAAGGAGAGACAGGGATGAGAAGAGGATAGGGGTATATAGACAGAATGGATGGTGTTCTTCCTTTCGGTTTAACAAGGAGCTTATTCACTGCATTCTCTTGCACTCTCGGTCTCTCTCTTGCCCGTGTTCTCGCTCTTTCGCTCTCTCTCTCTGTCTCTCTCTCCCCTCGTTTCTGTGCGCACATTAAGAATGTGGAGATGTCCCCACGGAGGGGCCTGCGGAGATGATGTGGGTTGTTAGCGGCCGGGAGGCGTTGGGCGCGGGACGGGGAGTGATGGAGCTGCCGTTCTAATGAGGGGTGGGACTCTCCCCTCTGTCCCGCTCCTGCAGCGCTCCAGTCCACAAGGGACGTCCCAAAATATCATCCGGTCCCCACAAGGCAGGCATTTTAACACACACGCACACGCACACGCACACACACACACGCCTGCACTGAGCATACTGTACATACGCCTGCACTGAAGTTCATCACTGGCCTTGGGCCTTGAGCCTCCCTTTCCCCACCCTCTCAGAGCATACCCAAGTAAGCAGATGTGCACATACACACACACATACACACCATATTGACATATAGACACAGAAGCACGCATGTACTCACAAACACATACATACACATATAGATACACAGAGACACAGATTTGTGCATGCTCGCACACTCGTGCTCACACACACACACACACACACACACACACACACACACACACACACAGACACAGAGGCTCACATCTGCACATAGACACAGACTCAGTGGCACAGATACACACACAAATGTGCCCAGTAGCACTCACTGTGGCCTTGAGCCTTGAGCCTCTCAGAGCAAACCCAAGTAAGCAGATGCGCACACACACACACACACACACACACACACACACACACACACACACACACACACACACACACACACAGGCTCGCACAAATACACGCCTTGGCGATCACACCAAACGCTCTTATGCATCACACAATGTGCCAGTATGAGATACAGAACGGTCACACAAAATGATCCAAGCAGAGAGAGAACTTTATTGGCTACCCGTCTTTATCATCCCCCGATCACGTCCAGGAACGGTGAGTGCTGAAGCCACACTGCGTGTTCGCCGCACGCCTTTGTGTTGGGCCTGGATGTGGATTCTGCACACGTTCGACAGGGGGAAGAGCAGACTTCCTCGTTTATCATTTATTCAGCATTACAGCGGAATCTGTTGAACGTATGGACGTGATGTAGAAGTCACACAGTGCATGTGCAGCACACATCAGGGCTGTATAGGACGCCAGTATCAGAAACACAGGCTTTGATGGTGACATCCTAACCATGTAGAGCAGAAACTCACATACTAACAGATAGAGGTCTCATTATGCACATATAGAGCACCAATATTCTGGCATTCTTGATTTGGCATTTTTTGACAATAAAAGACTGTTCTGATGATACAGTATGGTTAGCATTAATTTACATTTAGCAACGCTATCAGCCAGCACTGATGAATCTGTCTAATAAAAAGCTACTAGGTCCAATATGTTGTAATTTGTATGAAATAAAAAAAATAATAAAAAAAACAATATACAGATTATTTCCACTTGTATCAGGGGAATATGTCTGAACAGTATTGGCTATACTATAATACTATAACTAATAAAAATGGCAATATATTGTATCAAAAAAGATATGAGTGCCTCCATATATTACATTTTTTATTACTGAATGCATGATACTATATATCATGCACATTTTTATATTATGATATATCCTATCACATTTTTTCAGTATATGCCAATATATTTTCGTTGCAAGAGTTCACTGGGATGCAAGAATAAACTGACTGAAATACTTAAACTATGCATATATTATGTTATGATACTGCAATGAAATTGCAGTAGATGAAATTGCAGTAGCCTCTTATGTTTTGTTTCCGCTTTCTGAACCATACAACCATACAATGCCTATCTCTGAGGTCACTATCTCTGTGGTGCTGCTGTATATGTGTACAGTGTATGTGTACAGTATAAGGGGAATACTAGCTCTGTGTACTGGCTGATATTGTATTGCTGCTGTATATGTGTAGAGTATATGTGTGCTGTATATGTGTACAGTATATGTGTACAGTATAAGGGGAATACTAGCTCTGTGTTCTGCCTGATATTGTATTGCTGCTGCTGCAGTCCGCCAGGCTTTGTGCTCCTCTAGCCCTGTAGCAGTGGCAGAGCTACAGAGACAGAATTAAGCTTGGGGTTCCTCTAGAGGCTGGGGGAGGCGAGGTCCTGCTTTGGATGAGTAAATACCCAGCAGCCTGTGTGTGTGTGTGGTGTGTGTGTACAAGAGAGTTAGTATGTGCAAAAGTGAGGGAGTGTGTGTTTGTCCACGTGCATTTGTGTGTGTTTGTATTTGTCTGTGCAAGGGAGAGAGGGAGAGTGAGTGGGTTATTATGGGAAGGGTTGAGTGAGTTTGCGTTTTTGTGTGTTTGTGTGCGTGTGCGCACGTGTGTGTGTGTGTGTGTGTGTGTGTGTGTGTGTGCGAGGGCTTCTCTGTTATCCTGCCAGCTGGCATTGTCCAGACCCATTTGATGGGATGATAACATCTCCACAAATTCAATTGAAAACTCCTGTATCACTCAGAACAAAAGCCATTATTATTCTCCAGCACCCTCCTCTCACCGAGAGAGAGAGTTAAGGGGACAGAGGGAATGAGAGAGAGAGAGAGAGAAAGAGAGAGCTGGGTAGAGAGGAGAAGAGAGGGAAATGCAGTGACAGAGAAAGGGAGAAAACGCGAGTGCACACAAAGAACAAGAGGAATAGAATGGAGAGAGGGAGAGAGAAAGGGTGAGAGAGGGAGAGAGAAAGGGTAGGAGAGGGAGAGAGAAAGGGTAGGAGATGGGAGAGAGAGAAAGGGAGGGGGAGAGGGAGAGAGTGTTCACATCTGCTGTCCAGGTGCATCGGGAATGGAGAGTCTCTCAGTTCTCTGTACAGGAGAGAGAACACCTGCATGGCGGAGGTCTCTGATCTTTGCTTGCCGGAGTTACAGTCGTTCTGTGCAGTAGGCGTCTGGCTGTGTGGGACGTGCTGTTTATTGGCTGGTTGTAAACTCAGATGGCTGATCGTAGCTGGGAGAGACCGGGGCGGGAGCGCAGGTGGAATGTGGCGGCGTGGCGGTGGTCCGCCGTAACCGTGGGAGATGGAACCGGCCGCCGGCCCACCCCGGCTGGCAGGTGGGCTTGCGCTGCGTCGCTCGTTGGGTGGGTTCGACAGGTTGCCGGGGGCAATGTCACGAGCGGAGGGGTGTGGTCCGCTGGGCCTGGCTTGGCCAACTTCACAGGTGCAGCGTCTGGATCCCTCTGTGTCCATGGCAACAAGCTAAACAGAAGCCAATGTGTTAGCTGTCCATGAGAGAGGAGAAGAGAAGAGTGAGAAAGTGACTGAAAGCAAGATTGAAGGAGAAAGAGGGAGTGTGTGTGCATCTGTGCGTGTGCGTGTGTATGTGCATCTGTGCATGTGTGTGTGTGTGTCTATACGTGTGTGTGTGTGTGAGAGAGAGAGAGAGAGAGAGAGAGCGAGAGATTTGGTGCTCATAATGATCTCTGTGTGCTCTCCATCCAGAACACAGAGAGCATTATCACTGCCCCGCCTGCCCACACACACAAACTGACTCAGATACACACACACACACACACACACACACACACAAACTGACTCAGATACACACACACACACACACGCACACAAACTAACTCAGATAAACACACACACACACACACACAAACTGACTCAGATACACACACACACACACACACACACACACACACACACACACACAAACTGACTTAGATACACACACACACACACACACACAAACTGACTCAGATACACACACAGGGTCGCACGCGCACACACTCTGACTCACACAAACACACACGCATTCACTGCTGCTTCTCCCTCTCAGTGGGGCTGTTTGCATGGCGAGGACATTAAAAGCACTTACCAAATCAATACTGTGCTGTTATTCAAAGGACCAAAGCTGCAGAGGCTCTTCTGGAACATTCTCTACAAGTACAACTTGTTTGAGCTCACCGCGAAAAAGCAGGAGCCTCTCTAATTCCCCAAAATAACCGCAAACAAACAGATCTTTCATGTAACAATGCAGCAACTTCCCTGGAAATAATACATGTGATTCAGTGCAAGAAAAACAACATGAATGAATTACACGGGTGAAAACAAAGGAAATGCATAATAATGCTATATTTAATTACTACTACCCTTTCCACCAACACCCTCCCCTTCCCAACTCTTCAAAATAACCCTTTGTACTTTGGGGTTCACAGAACATGAAAGATGGAACAAACACAGGAAGTATATTGGTGAATCTGCATCTATATTAAAATATGTAAGCTCCCTGTGAATCAACACAAGGACGGCTGCAGTACCCTGTGGCATTCACACATAATATAGATGAGGAGTGTAGGTTAGCATCTGTGTGTGCACGGTATCTCTCATACAATAGACATTCCACTGAAACACGGTGAGGGGGGGAGGGTACTTGTCTCTATTCCTGTCAGCTGCGTGTGTGTGTGTGTGTGTGTGTGTGTGAACAGCCACTACCTTGAACTACAACATCGGCATCACGTGCGTTTTGCAGCATTAGATTGAGTCCTGGATCCACCACACAGATCCGTTTTGTGGTATTTTTATCTAGTACATCTTATTAATGTGCAAAGATTCTGGAGCTCCTGATTGGTCCATTGCAGGATGTTCTGGCGGCTAGGGCCCTGGCAGAGGAATCCTGGCTGTGCCCATCCATAATATATATATATATATTTTTTTAACTTTAACTGGAGTATGTTCAAAGGAAGTTGAAGTGTGGAGTCATGGGGGTGGGGGTGGTGGGGGGGAGGATCTGGAGGAGTTGGCGGTGTTGGAGGAGTTGCTTAGGTATTGGAAGAATGCTGCCAGTCTGGGGTAAGAAACCTTCCCACACTGATCTCTGTCCATCATAAGTCATTCCCAGCATGCTTTGCCTCTGCGTGGCTCATACTTACTCATATTGTGTCATAGGTCATGGGCTGGTGGGTTAAAAACTTTGTCAGTACGTGGTACAGTGATTCATCGCCCAGGAGGTGAGCACTGATTGGCAGAGGACACTCAGAGAGGCTGCTCCGTCTCCAGGTGTGGTTGGTCGTGCTCGGGAGTGACAGGTCACTGGGGAAGGTGTGTGAGTGTCCTGGTTTCGCCCTGGTCCTTTGTGTGGGACAGAGCAGCTCTGTCACTCCACAGCTAGGAGTGGGCTGGGGCCAGCTCAGGGGAAGATGCTGTAGAGGTGTGTGCGTGTGTGCGTGTGTGTGCGCGCATGTGTGTGCATGTGTTTGCGCGTGTGTTTTACGCGTGTGCGTGTGCGCGCGTGTGCGCGTGTGTGTGCGCGTGTGTGTGCGCATGTGTGTGTGTGTGTGTGTGTGCATGTGTGTGCGTGCATGTGTGTGTGCGCGCATGTGTGTGCATGTGTTTGCGCGTGTGTTTTACGCGTGTGCGTGTGTGTGTGTGTGTGCGTGTGCATGTGCATGTGTTTGCGTGTGTGTGTGTACACGGGGGTGTGTGTGTGTGTGTGTGTGTGTGTGTGTGAGGGAGAGAGAAAATGAATGAGCTTCTCTTGCTTCATTACCTACCCAGTCAGACAGTGGAGCATCTCTATCTGTCTCTCTTCCTGTCTGTGTGTGTGTGTGTCTCTCTCTCTCTCTCTCTCTCTCTCTCTCTCTCTCTCTCTCTCTCTCTGTGGCAGTGCATTTTTCGGTGCTGCTGGGTTTAAACTGTAATCCCAGGCGGAATCCTGAGAGCTGGGTATCACAGCGGGAGCTGTAGAGCCACATTAACAACGCACCGGGAGGCTAGGCCAAAACTCTCCGCTGCATATTCTGACTTTACATTTATTTATCCCTTTGAGATGCTGTCTCCCATATCCAGGCTATGTGCGTAGCTTTTGTTTTCAGCTCTTATTCATTTATAGCCGCTGGAAGCAGAACAGGCTTGCTGATAGTACCGTGTTCAGGGTTGTGATGTCTTTCCCAGGACTCAAACCTGCAACCGGATCACATAAGCAGGTTTTCCTACTGGTAGCTAGTTTAAGAAGGTGGCATGCCATTCCTGTGTAGGGTTGAGAAATGCATTGCTGTTGAGGGAAAGGGCAAAAGATCACTGTTCTTTAGGTCTATGGGGTAATGGAGTGCCATCCCATTGGTGGATAGCGTTGCCATGGGATTCCATCAAAATGATTGGCAGGGAGGTGTCCACCTTCTCTACTGAGGCAGGGGGCAGAGGGGCGGGGTTTGTTTGACCCTTTAATGTGTGAGATCACAAATACAGTATATGATTAGAATGTTCTTAACTGAACATTCTAATGCTGATGTAAAAATCACAACTGGTAATTGAAAGCAGTGGAGTTCTAGAACACTTTGACTTAAAAAAAAAAAACATTCCAGAAGACCTACACTTCGAAGCAGTTCACACAGGTTTAATTAATGTGTGTGCATCTCAGTAACAGGCCTGAAATGGGATTGGCAGGGCCTCATCAGCCTAAAATGTAATCCCAGACAAGCCCCCATTACTCACGTCCCACGAGTCCCGTGTGACCGGCAGGTGTCTGGTGTCTTGGATGTGTTTACTACCGCCATCCCCTGCTGATATGCTGTGACTCTACTCTCTCCTCTCAGGTTCAGGGTCCCCAATACACAATGGTACTATCTGCAGCCACTGTGCGTCTGTGTGCGTCTGTGTGCCTCTGTGTGCGTCTGTGTGCCTCTGTGTGCGTCTGTGTGCGTCTGTGTGCGTCTGTGTGCGTCTGTGCGTGTCTGTGTGCGTCTGTGTGCGCCTGTGTGTGCACGTGTGTGAGAGATGGCAATCTATTCTGCAAGACTATGTACATTTAAGGGATAACCTTTAAGCAATCGAATGTGTGCTTGTGTCTGTTCGTCAGCAGTCAGATAAAGTTGTTTTACCCGGTCGTGTGATAAAGATGTTTTGCTTCAGAGTTGATTAAGCAGGAACAAGAAGAATGTGTACATGGCTGGAACACTATAGAATGTGCCAAGTGTATAGTTTTGATGCAAAACACAGAGTACATGCGATATTTCAGAGTGCTTGCTGCTTTGTTGCAGAGAATGCTCTGTGCTTTTGCATTAATGGATGCAGTGTGCAGGTTGTCTGCAGAGGGCAGCTTGGACCTCTTGTCTACCTGATGTAAGAATAGCCATGGCCCCTGGGGTTGCCGTGGTGACCGTATGGAGGGGCTGGCACCAGATGGTCTGAGTGACCAATAGAGTCACCTTCTGAACATGTTCTGAACACAGCTACTGAACCTGTGCTGAACTCAGAGCTACTGAACCTAATTCCCGATCACTCCGCTGCTGAATCAGTCTGGCCGTGGGGCTGAGGACACTTCTCCCTGGGGCCTTCTCCTGGCCCAGGGATTGGATGTCCACCACGTGAGACCACACCCCCCAAGCACAGATCGTGTTGCCAGGAGAGAGGGGGTGGAGAGGGGGTGATAACAAGTTTTCCACTACCTGCTCTGTAATAATGAATGAGAGTTTTGTCCGTGTGTACCTGTGTGCATTCCTTTGTGTGTGCATGTGCATACACATACCTGTGTGTGTGTGTGTGTGTGTGTGTGGGTGCCGACCTGAAACCTTCTCCATGTCACTGGCCACTCAGAATTAAACATGACACCTCAAGTAAAAATGTCTGTTCAGTGGAAGTGAGCAATTGGGTTTGGGGTATTCGTTGATTGACGGATGAGTTTTAGCCCTGTATGAGGTATAGGGTGTGGCCTTGTTTTCCTGAAAACCATGATCTGTTTTCACACAGACGTATCTGTAGTGGCTGCCGAAAAAAGGGCGCAGTTAAATTCTAACTCTTTGTGGCACAGCTTTTCATTGCCCTTAACTCAATTAGCAGTGCAGTCGTAAATATGGCCTCTCGTTGTTGGAACCTCGGCTGTCGGTTTGGGGGAGCGCAGACAGCCGCTCTCTCTTCTCATCACGCCGCCGCTCACAAGCCGGGCTCACGGAGACGAGTTGCATCGTGCGCGGCTTATGCCAGGTCGTCAGCGGGGGGCGCTAGAGCACGAGGAGACGTGGTGCCCACAGGCGATGCGGACCGTGGTTACGTGTCACTCTGTGGACCTACCATGTCTCCTGATCTATGGTCTTATAGAAGCCTTTGGAGAGAGGAGAGGAAGGTGAGATGTACAGGGGTTCTGTAGTGTGAGAAACAACTGTGTTTGGTGTGGGGAGGCCTGTCGAAGGCCAGTAATGAACTTCAGCACTGGGGGGTATATGGTCAGTGCAGGTGTGTCCCTGGTTGTGGATGCCTGCATGGGTGTGTCTGTTTGTTTGTGTGTGTGTGTGTGTGTGTGCGTGTGTGTCGATACGGGTGTGTATGCGCTCGTGCTTGCGTGTTTGTGTATTCACATGTTCCACTGTGACAGGAAATGGAATAACGGACCTATCTGTATGAAACAGCTGGCTGCACTCTGGCCTTTGTTGCTGTTTAACGGTTTTTCATTTTCCCTTCCGCACACGCGTCTTAATTAGGCCTCCATGTGTCTCCCTTAATTAGCACAGACACAAAGATAACGGGCTCTGGCCCAGCCCAGCGTAATCACACTTCATCATCCACGACCAGACATCACTGGAGCAATGAGAGGGCAAGGAGGGGGCAAGGTCTGTGAGATTTGCTTGGGAAGTGAAACTATAGACTGTCCTTTCTATAGATCACTGTAAAATGGTGTTAAAGGCCAAACCCCATTTCCTGTGGAAATGTTCTCCCAGAGATGCTAATTCCATCCGTTATTCACCCGTATTATGTATTATCCCACTTTGTTCATCGCAAAAGAATAATTTAGCATAAAAGAGAACAGCCTTTTCTGTATTCTGCAAGCTCACAGTTTGCTTCAAGTGTGTGCGTCTGCGTGTGACTTTGCCTGTGCCTGTGTGTTTGTGTGTATGTGTGTGCACAAGTGTATGTGCATGCATGTTTGTGTGTGCGTACGTTTGTGCATGTGTGTTTGTATGGTAAGGAAAATATAGAATGTAAATTATTGAGGAAAGGCCCACTGTCATAAGGCACTCTCTTATATGCAGCATGGAGAGAATTCAAAACACATCAGCACGGTGCATTCTCTGTAACAAAGCAGCAAGCTCTCTGATACTGTACTGCCTTTTACGTCAAAACTATACACTCTATATTACCCGTATTGCACATTCTATATTGTTCCAGCCATGTACACATTCTTCTTGTTCCTGCTAATCAACTCTTAAGCAAAATATCTTTATCATACGACCGGGCAAAACAACTTTATCTGACGAACAAACAGACACAAGCACGCATTCGATTGTTATCCCGTATCTGTACAAATTGTGCGTGTGTGCGTGTACGTGTACGTGTGTGTGCCCCTGCCTGTCCTGATCATGGTGATAAGCTCCAGTCTCCCTCTGCCCTGCTCCTTCAGACCCTGCTGGGCTAATTAAAGAGAGTGCTGTAAGTCTCGGGGTTACTTCGCGTCAGAGGAACTAAGAATGCTAGTGAGCAGTGTGGGTCCTCCTCTCGCATGATTGGCTGCTGGTCTCCGGCCAGATGGTGCTGGTTTCATTATGTTTGTGCGGCACTCGCTCCATTGTGTCTGTGCTGTGCTCGTTGTGTCATGTCTGCGCTCTAATCCTTTGAGGGAACAATGACTTATTTCAGAGTCACTTGCACGCCAATCAGCACTCCCTCGAGTCACAAACCAATCGTAATCCCACCAATTGGCTTTATTTCTAATGTATTAACCCTCTCTGACTGGCCGACAGTTCTGTCCATAAAACACCACTGACTGGCAGACAAAGTCCCTGTGCACGTTTATGTGTGAGGGTGCCTCTTTGATAAACAGGCTTTCAAATATATTTTTCCACAGCAGTTTCTGCTGGTGTGGCAGGGGTTAATCCTGCTCAGTTAATGTAATTGAATCTCCCAAACCAATTAGCCCGGGTAGGTGTATTATCATTCATTGGCTTGGCAGAGACCCAGTTTAAGGGCTGACCTAACTGGAGCGTGTATTTAAATTACACTGGTGATGTGGGTCAGAAGGAGGGATTCTCAAAATGGCGTGACAGTGTTGTGGCAGAACTAGGTGTGAAGCGATTCACTGCAGAACAATTATTATGCATGTCCATTCTCTCTCTTTGAAGAGCTCTGACATAAATACAGTTTGGATATTATCTATTGCACATTTTTAAACTTAATTAATGCTCTTGTTTCACACTGAGGGAAAACTGCTGATATTTGAGATAGAGCTTATGGATGATTTTTTAAAAATCATTTAATATTTTTAGGGGCAACCATGCTATACTGCAACATTTTCAATATCTGGAGCCCCACCTATTGAGTTCTATTGTTCTACCTATGTGTGTTTGTCTGTGTGTCCGTGCGCGTGTGCGCGTGCGTGCGCGTGTGCGCGTGCGTGCGCGTGTGCGTGTGCGTGCGCGTGCGTGTGCGTGCGTGTGCGTGCGTGTGCGTGCGTGTGCGTGCGTGTGTGCGCGTGTGTGCGTGTGCATGCGCGTTTTTCTGTGCTCAACAGCATCATGTTTTTCTTTTGCGACTGACTGGATGTGGGACATGGGCACACATCCACACGTATGCAAATGCACAAATGTACGTGCACACAAGCACACAAACAAAAACAAATAGAGATGCGTACTGTAGACACACACACATACACACGCAGAAACACACACACACACGGCCCTACCCCTCAGCGTGTTTGGTTTTCCTCCCTCCTCTCTCTCAGTAGAGCTGCCAGGTTATTAACTGCACCCCGAGACATTCTCCGAGTCTTCCCTGGGTCTGCCAGCACCTGCTGCACTGCCTGGAACACAGGAGGCCCGCAGAGAGGGCCCGAGCCAAGCCGTTCCCCCGCTCTCCATCCCCCCGCCCCCCTCCCCCAGCCCTAAATCTCCCATCCCCGACCCGCTCGTAGCTGAAAGAGAGTTCCAGAAACGCAGCGAGGGTGAAGCATTCCGCCGTCTCGGAGAGGGACATCAAAAGGGCCGATCGAAACGGAAGAAAGGAGGGGAGGGGCCTAACTCTAACCCCCCAGCAGCACAACCGTTTCGGAGAAGAATGCCGAGAATTCCCTCTGTATCCAGGAGAGAGGCAGACGAGGAAGGGATTGGAGTGGGGGCGGGGGCGGGGGCGGGGGCGAGGGGGTTCATGTTGTGTAGACTTGCAGGTTTGGGAATTGGACCCTGTTATATTTGTATGTTGGTAGGTTCAGATTTTGAGGGGTGGGGTTGGCGGGCACTGCTAGTGTACCCTTGACTGAGTCGCTTAACCTGAATTTCTCCCATAAACTATCCGGCCGCACAGTTTGGCAGGTGCAAGGTGTCCTGTAATTTGCCCAGGATGAAAGGGCTGTGCCATACAGCTTTCTCATGCATTGTAATGGCGCTCTTTTATGACAGCGGCTCGCAGATTGATGTGGTCTATTTGGGACCGTGGCAGCTGGCTAAATCACCCTGACGCTGAGCGGTCCGCCGTTGCCGTGGCTGCCACGTGCGCTGTCACGGGCACCAGCTTAGCCCAAGGTCCCTGGCAGGTTCCCGCAGTGTCGGTGTCGCAGTCGTGCCGTACCCACCTCCCGCCACAGGGGGCAGCGTGCCTCATTGTGCCTCGCAGAGGCGGCTGGCCTAGTAGCGGCTGAGCTTTCAGAGAAAAGTAAAGCTTAACGCGTCTTTGAAAGAGAGCTTGGAGAATTGTGTTGATTACCGTACGATGCGGCCGCTCCACGGAGAGACTAAAGTACTGTACGAATCTGGTATCTAACGGCAACAATATGAGTCTTAGGATTGGACGAGAGCCCGTCGTGTTACTCCCCTGATAGAGCGTCTCCCGTTTGCTTTTATTATTTTTGGAGGAAAAGCTCCTGAAAAGATTTTCTCATAAATTAACTGAACAAAAATATTTTCATGGAGGGAAGGGTTGGGGAGCCCACATTAAACTGGCAGCGCAGCGCAGTGCTTACTCCCTGTCCTTCGAGACGTTAGATTACTTTGTTGTTGTCTCTTCTCTGGCACCTTTTATAGGCCTGCAGGGTGCTCATTGGGAAGAATAACTCACAATAAAAAAAAATTAAACCAATTTCACGGCTTCCGCGTTTTCGTCCGGTAACGCTACCTGCTGAAGTTTATGCCGCAACGCAGTAGCAATGTGGGTTTTTTTTTTTTTTGGTTCGTTTTTTTGGCTTCCATTTTGCTGCAGTGTCACTGCAGGGCTGCGAGGACACCTTCACCAGGTCCCATAGAGTCACACGGCATCTCAGAGCGGGAACGCTGATCTGGGATCAGGTGTGCCTGTCCATATCCGGACCTTGTCCACTGTGAGCTCCAAAGCAGATCTGATCCCAGATCAGCGCTCTGTACCGAGGCCGTGCGATGCAGGGAAGCCGGACGCTTTGAGGACGTTCCGCCCCAGCTGTCCCCCGAGTCTGCGCTCAGGTTGTTTTTTGTCACGGTTATTTATCTCCTCTCGTCTGAGGAGGCTCGTAAGCCGTGCGCCGTTCCGTGCCGCGGTCGACCCCCGGCGGAGGGACCGGCCCCAAGGGACGGCTGGGCCTCTCCCGGGACTTACGCCGCGGTCAGGAGTTCAGAGCCCCCGCTGTCACCGCGTGTCTCAGCCCGAAGCATTCGGGGCGCTGCGCCTTCAGACAGCGTGCCGGGCGGTAAACCTTACGCCGGCACACTGGAGACCGAGCTCTTCTCTTCTGGGTCCTCAGAACACCAGGGACCTTGTAAGGACAGCGGCCGCACTGACTTTGGCCATCCTGGGTTGTTTCTTGGTAGGAATTCAGTTGAACAACAGGAGCTTGAAGGATCCAGGGACCGGCGGATAATAAACACACCGGTTATGGGATAAATCATGGGAGGGAGAGGGACTGTGTGGTGTGTGTGGGGGGGGGTAGGGGGTGAGCAGAGGGGAAATAGCAGACATTCATCACCAAAGCGCAGGGGTGGGGGGGTCTGTCTGGAATGTGAGAGATGCTCCAGCTGCCCCGCAACACTGAGCACGAGCAGGACAGGTGGGAGGACAGGAGCGCCTCCTCCTCTCCTCCTCCTCCTCCTTCTGCTCCTCCTCCTTCTCCCACTCTCTCTCTTCTTTCATTCTTTCTGTTGGCTCCTTTTCACTCTGTATTCTGTACATCCACCTCTTTGTGTGTGTGTGTGTGTGTGCGTGTGTGAGAAAGACACAAAGGAAATTGCTTACCTCTCAGAGGTCAGTGACCTTCATTCAGTTGTGAGTACAGTAGACAAGAGATTTAATTAAACCTACATCAGCACCTCGTCTCAATCAAGGAAATAACACGCACGTACATACACACACACAAACACACACTAACACTCACACGCACATACATATACACACATACGCACACACGCTCACACACACACACACACACACACACGCACGCACACTAACCCCAACACGCTCACACACACACTCACGCACACGCCAGCCCACACACCCCAAAATAAAGACCGTTGCACCCTGACAGATTTCCCTCTGTCCCATATGCTCTGGTCTGCAGCCCCCACCCCGGCCCCGTGCCCCCAACGCTGAAGCGCGTCTGCGCTAATGAATCCAGCCTAATGCTCATCCTCATGCTCTCAAATGGCAGCGGGTGGATTAGCAGGGTCCGTACATCTGAAACGGATTAATGGAGCTTGTGCCACCATGCATGCATGAACGCACACCCATACACGCACATGCACACAGACGCACGCAGACACACACACACGTACACAAACGCACACGCACACACACACACGTACACAAACGCACAACAACACACACACACACACGTACACAAACACACAACCGCACACACACACACGTACACAAACGCACACACACACACGTACACAAACGCACAACCACACGCATACACACGTTCACAAACGCACACACACACTTGCCCAAACGCACAACCACACACACACACAACGCACACAGACACACACATGTACTCAAACGCACACACACACGTGCACAAACGCACAACCACAAACACACACAACGCACACAGACACACACATGTACACACACAAGTACTCAAATGCACACAGACACACATGTACACACACAGATGTTACAAACACACACATACGCACACACATACACACACCACGTCCATGTGCACGTGCCGCAGTGTTCTGCAGTGTGCAGACATCAGTGCATAGCCCCTGTGCAGAGTAGCAGTGTGGCACAGGCTGGTAATAACCCACTGCCCCGAGCAGATAAAACGCCTCTCTGTGCCTCTCGCTCTGTGCTCCTGCTGCCCAGAAACCGCTTTTCAGGCCACAGTCTGCAGACGGGGGAGGGGTGTGGTGTGGTGGGATCCCTTTCTTTAAATTGGGCTAATTTCACAGGCACTTTACTTAAGCGCCTTACAAGAGAGGGGGCAGGGGAATTTGATTACTAGTACCCCCCCCTGCACCAGTGTGCATAATCCATACAGGGATTGACAGAAAGGGAGAGAGGGGCAAATTTGATTTGAGTAAGCTGACTGTATGCGTGTGTGTGTGTGTGTGTGTGTGTGTGTGTGTGTGTGTGTGTGTACATGTCCGCATGTGTGTGTGAGCATCTTTTCATTGACTGCCGACTCACAGCAATACATAATACATAATACATGTACTGAAATGCATACACATTTATGGACATGCACAAACACACATACTTACACATACAAAGCGCATACAAACACACATTCATACACACACACACACACGCACACACGCACAGACAAAGGTTCATTACTCAGAGACTGTGTTTATCTCCTAGTTCCTCAGACAGTCTCTCATTCACTGTCATATCTGGTGCACAGGGGGTCAGAGTGCACATTTAATCAAGCCTCCTATTGTCATCCCCTATCAAATGCTGTAGTGGAGCTTGTGGTAATTAATGAAATGTGAAATATAATGACAGCTCCCCTGCCGTGACACCGTTGGGGTGCCATGCCCCTGAGGAGAAAGCTTTTTAATGACGTCATATATCACACCCCCATTGTCTCATGTGAACTTTCACAAGGAAGTACAGTGAAAGATTTGCTGTGAATGGCACTGATTTGCGTTAAACCTGTCATGTCAAGAGTGCCAGCAATGAGAAGGGTGTTATTGTAATTCATGAAACCAAAGATGTTGGGGTGTGTGTGTGTGTGTGTGTGTGTGTGTGTGTGTGTTTGTGTGTTTGTGTGTGTGCCTATCCACCTGCAGAAGCTGGACCTTTTCTCTGCTTTTTTTGCCATCAATTATGACATCATACGTTATATTAATTCTGGCTGGATGTCAGAAAGTGTTGCAAAAGCCGGCATGACAGAAAACAGAAATAAAATCTACCAGCTTTCAAACTTAAAACATAGTCTAATTCATTACAGTAACAATGTCTACTGGCAGTGTTTACAGAGTGTCAGTAACAGGAATAATATTAATAGTGTTTACCTGGCTGATACACTATTAGTATTCATATTATTGCATTACAAATATATTTTTATCTGAGGAACCAGTAGGTCCCTGTAGGCAAACACTGCAGCTCCTTGGGTTTACATTCATGGATTCAGTATTCAGAGGAGAGCTGCAATGTTCCACCACCCACACAGCCCCTGGGTCCGCTGCCCCGTAACATTGCTGCAACATCACTACAACGTTCGATTTTCCATGGTGCTAAACATTACAGACAGCACTGTCTGCACTTCAGAACGTTTAAATCCCTCACAAGCTTTATTCTTATATCTTCAATGGCTTTGGGCCGAATGCTGCTACAGGGCTCTTCTTTCCCAGACTGCCCAGACAGGCACAGGGCATGCTGGGTAGCAGTGAGAGGGAGGGGAGAGGTTATGGGCTGGAAGGAGGATAGGCTACAGGCTGTATTTTCTGTGACCGGGTTTTGTAACCTTTGCTTCAGCTGAAATTAGTCTCGGAGGATGCTTAACTTGGAATGCATAACAGCGTAATTGACTGTAATTAAGCGATGATTAATTGTATAAAGAAGGACCAGTCATAATTCCTTTGGTGGGATCCAACAAATTATCATGTTAATGAACACTGATTGTGAATGAATGAATTAGTCTGGAGAATTCATTTAATAGGGAAAAAGGTGGGATTGAATTAGTCTGTTTCATGAACTGTATTCAAGAACTTGGAGTGTTGTAAGCAGATGCAAATATTTTGTTTGTTTAATATTAAATATATTATGCACATAATCATTTCTATTTCATTTCTGATTTACTTTCTCTTTTCTCTTAATTAGCAAAGAGCTAAAAGAAAATTGTCAAATCTTATTCTGATGTCATATTCACATGAGCCTACTGTTCACAAACCATTGAATAAAATGCATAAATATGCTATGCAAACTACCGTGAACAGTGCTCCTTGACCTGACATGTAGTTTGCTCGTGCATAAGTAGCAGTCGTTGAATGGCTAATTGAGTTGATTTAGGAATTGCAAATGATTTCTCATTGGATGCCTTTAAGGACATCTTGCGACTGCAGGAGTATATGACTTGATAAAATCTGGTCATTGAAGCAAGCGCCCGAGCTGTGAAAGTACAAATCTCCTCACACACGCAGAGCCTTGGCTCGGGTTAAAAATAACTTGAAAAATTCCCTGTTTCCGCACTCCGTTTCACGGTGCATTAGGCTTGAGTCGTGAGCAGATCTTTCCAGCGCTTCTATCTGCTGGTGAGGGCTAAAAATAAGAAAGCTGGTGTCTGGGGTGAGCGGGGAGGTCTGCGGGAGAGGGGTGTCCGCTCGTGCCGGCGAGGGGGTGTGTAAACGGGGTGTTTGAGTAGAAAGGGCATCTGCTTTGGGTGGGGCTTTTCATGCATGGTCCTATCCTGTCTCCTCATACCTGAGGCTACTAGTTTCGGGCCAAATTGCTGAAAAGTAGCAGGTTCTGACCGATGTGTTTCTGAGGAGTTGTACATCTTCTCTACACCCCTGTAGATAACAGCAGGAATGCACACAAACACACACACCCACACGTGAGCACACCTTGATATAAACACATTTTCTCTCTCTCTCTCACACACACACGCACTTACACACACTCAGTCATAAACGCACTCACACGTACAGCACTCCGGCATTCTGGCACACACACACACACACACACACACACACACATCACATGCCATATCCTGCGATGGGTAATGCGATATTCCAGCAAGTTGTGGAAGTGACTGACATTCTGTACCTGGGGAGGGTGAGGAGGTAATGCCCCCCACCCCCCCAAAGCCCTCTGGCAAAATGAAGCAGAGGTTCAGTAGAGCCTGAACAATAATGTGTTCTTTTAAAAAAACACAAATGTGCCTGTGTAATGTGATTCCCCTCTTGTGAAACTGTACAGCTGATACATAGTAATATGAGCCTTGTGTACTGGTCTATAACCAGTTCATAGATATATAGTCATTCATAGAGTGACCTGCGTTTGACCTGTCCAAAGGCCCTGGTGCCCCGCCCCCTTTCCCGCAGCACTAACTGAAAGTGCATTTAATTCTGCTTGTCACCTGGCAACCATCAGACAGCATTTGTCTCTGCCTTCTTGTAAGATCAGACTGAATCTTTAGAGATGGATAGTTAAAGAGAGAGAGAGAGAGAGACATCAGAGATGGATATGGAGGGAGGAATTGGTATGGATGGAGATGATGGAGAAAATTGAGATGGATAGAGAGAAAAGGGCAGCTATGCTAAGCGAGGGAGGTGTGGAGCACTGTGGAAGTGAATAATGATTTGGCCATGATTACAGCATGACATTTCTGTCTCTATCCTCTGGTATGGGCAGCACGGGTAGATGGCCCCTCTGGGTGACACAGAGAACATCACTGTTTAACGTGTGTGTGTGTGTGTGTGTGTGTGTGTGTGTGTGTGTGTGTGTGTGAGCACCTGAGGGCCTGTGTGTGTGTCTGTCTGTCTGTGTCTATGTCTGTGTGTGTGTGTGTGTGTGTGTCTTTCTGTATGAATGTGTACGGGCAATATGCTTTTCTTTAATTTACCATCATGCTGACTGGAGAACTTCTATAGTGGACCTTCCAGATATTCTCTTTGAAGGGAGGTTTGTCCTTTACTTGGAGTGCTTGATCAAAAGGGAGGAAGAGGTAGAGAGGAGGAGGAAGGAGGAGGTGGAAGATTAAAGTGAATGTAAAGCTTCAGTGTTATTGCCCACGGCTCACCGGGGAGCCTCCCGCGTGGCTCAGGCACTAATGAAGTGTGAGAGCGTGACCGTGTCAGAAACACCTCCAGCTGCGCAGGGACACCTTTAACGCTCCAGAACATTCAGCTCTTTCAGAATACTATGCTCCAGAACATTCAGCTCTTTCAGAATACTGTGCTCCAGAACATTCAGCTCTTTCAGAATACTGTGCTCCAGAACATTCAGCTCTTTCAGAATACTGTGCTCCAGAACATTCAGCTCTTTCAGAATACTATGGTGCTCCAGAACATTTAGCTCTTTCTGAATACTATGGTGCTCCAGAACATTTCGCTCTTTCAGAATACTATGGTGCTCCAGAACATTTCGCTCTTTCAGAATACTATGGTGCTCCAGAACATTCAGCTCTTTCAGAATACTATGGTGCTCCAGAACATTCAGCTCTTTCAGAATACTATGGTGCTCCAGAACATTTCACTCTTTCTGAATACTATGGTGCTCCAGAACATTTAGCTCTTTCTGAATACTATGGTGCTCCAGAACATTTCGCTCTTCCACAATACTACTATTTATTTTATAAAGAGCGTGCCTTTATTCATATAGGGTAGTTCGACTGAGCATGTATGATTTTTTACACCAACACCCTGTTAGTTCCCCTCCAAATTAGTCTAACCTGCATGTCTTGGATTGTGGGAGGCATCCAGTGGAAACCCACACGGCCACAGGCAGAACATGCAAACTGCACACAGAAAGGCCCCGGGTGGAATTTGAACCCAGGCCCCTTTTGCTGTGAGGCGTGTGTTATTATTCTGCTATTATAGAGTACTTGCTTGTTCCAGAATGTTCCATCCCAATGTTCCATTTAACACAGTGTTCCAGAATACTCTAGCATTCCCATAATACTCTGTGGTTCCAGAATGTCTATCTACTGTTCCTGTGTACTTTGTTTTCTGAAATTGTCCAAGCCTTCAATTGCATCACCTGGATAAATGACATTGTATATGTATAAGTAGATTAAGTCACCCCTGAAAATGGGAATCTGGCAAGGAAATCCATACCAGAACTGATGAAATATAGACGGAGGGATTGTGTTTGTTTAGGCTATTCAATCTGTTGTGAGATGAAGGATCGGGAGACAGATTGATCCAATACCCCTCAAACACACACCCACACATTTACTCATATCAATTTTTCTCTCAAATATGTCAGTTTCAGTAAGCAGTCCAATCTGATATCTGAATGTCTGTAGCTTCTGGCTCTGACCTAGAAGCTAGTAAGATAGACCATGAGCTGCTGATGTAACCACAGTATGGCATACACTTTAAAACATACAGAGTATTTCTGCTGGATATATAGTCTCTGAGTTCCCTAGCCATGATAATACAGTTCTGACCACTAGGCCCAAAGGTTTTTGACTCCAACCAAAAATCCTTTTAGCAGGTCCCATAAACTGCATCCATCTTAAGAACTGGAGCTACAGACGAGGTTATCTAAACTAATGTGAATTGTTTATGTGTTGTTTATGTTTATGTCAAATTCAAATTCAGTTTTGAATCAATTTATTGACAGGACAAGAAGAATCTTATTTTGCCAAAGCACAGATACATTCAGGGCCGGTTTCACAGACACCAATTATTACCCGTGTTTTGTATGGGGAATCATTCAAAATGTAATTTAGTCTAGGACTAGGCTTAATCTGTGTCTGTGAACTGGCCCATAGAGTCTATGGAGAGTCTGCTCAGCCAACAGCATCAAAAACCACAAAACACAACCCACAGAATGCTACCTCCGAATGCTAATATCCGACACTTTTAACACAATGGAGGCCAATGTAAACAAGCTCACATTCTCCCCCTCTCTCTCTCCCTCTCTCTCTCCCCCTCTCTCTCCCTCTCTCCCCCTCTCTCTCTCTCTGTGCTGTGCAGATGTGGAGGAGCCCGTGGTCTTCGCCACCAACTCCCTGCAGAGGAAGAAGAAGGGCCTGCCGGGGCTGCGGGCGACGCAGCAGAAGGGCAAGCCGGCGCTGCTCATCGGCCTGCCGCAGGACTTCCGGCAGATCTCCTCCATCATCGACGTGGACATCCTGCCCGAGACGCACCGGCGGGTGCGCCTGCACAAGCACGGCTCCGACAAGCCGCTGGGCTTCTACATCCGCGACGGCGTGAGCGTGCGCGTCACCCCGCAGGGCGTGGAGAAGGTGCCGGGCGTCTTCATCTCGCGCCTGGTCCGCGGGGGCCTGGCGGAGAGCACGGGCCTGCTGGGCGTCAACGACGAGATCCTGGAGGTCAACGGCATCGAGGTGGAGGGCAAGTCCCTGGACCAGGTGACGGACATGATGGTGGCCAACAGCCACAACCTCATCGTCACGGTCAAGCCGGCCAACCAGCGCAACAACGTGGTGCGGGGCAGCAAGGCGTCGGGGAACAGCTCCGGCTCGGGCTTCTCCCACGACTCCACGCCCAGCCCGGCCTCGCAGTACGTCAGCCACTACAGCAACAGCACGGCGGAGGGGGAGAGCGACGAGGACGGCGACCTCATCATCGAGAGCGACAGCCTGCCGCCCTACCTGCCCGCCGCGCACTTCGCCAACGGGGACGCCTCGTCCTCGTCGTCGGGGGCAGCGGGGGGGCCGCGGGCGCTCCCCCAGAGCGCCTCCCTGCACAGCAGCTCGCTCTCCGACAGCAAGGGCTCGCTCAGCTCGCTGAACACCCCCACGCACAACGGCAGCCCCAGCCAGGAGAGCATGCGCGAGGACGGCAACATCATCACACTGTGAGGCCCCCCCAGCCCCGCCCCGCCGCGCCGCCAACGGTCCGCTCGGCCAACCCAACGACGACCGCAACAACAACACCGAACACAGCCCACAGCACGGGGACGCTACTTCCCTGGGAAATATCCACTAATTTTAACAAAATACAAACTTATTAATACCTCATTTCTACAAAACAGTAGGCACTAAACAAAGTAATGCCTTTTTTGGTCTGGAAGTGCCCGATGTTTGTTCCATGCATCTAAAAGGAATGGAATTGGTCCACGGCGGGGGTGGGGCGGGGTGTGGCTAATCCTATAGGCTGACAGCCTCGGCTATAAGGAGGTGCCTTTCGCAAATTTTTTTTTCCTCACTCTGCTAGCCTTATTAATGTTTTTTGTTTTATTACACTCACTAAAGCTCGTAAAAGTAGCGCATTTTCCAGTACGAGAAGGTTGGGGAATACACTGCGAGGTGTTTCGCAGGAGAAGACGTGCGGGAGGGCTGTTCTCTCCCTCTCAGACCAACTCCGAGCCAGAGAGGAAGCGTCTGGAATAAACAGTGAAAGATGTTAAATTCGATTGTGCCCCCCGGCTAAGGGTCGGAAGCACAGCGGTGACTTTATTACTCTCCCTTTCGACCCCTTACACACACACACACACACACACACACGGTCCTGATGGAGCTCTCTGAGCAGTAAATATAGCCTTTTCCCCTGCACGTTAAAGCAGCTTAAGATGTCAAGTGTGCTCTGGAAGATGGAAGAACTCAACGCATTCAGGACATTGTGCTTCGGCCAGCACCCTGCTGTTGTTGGCAACCTGAGGATATATTTTTAGCTTCTTTGCCATTATACTTTTTTTTTTTTTGTTAATCGATCTAAATATATATATATATATATGGCTCTGCAAATATGTTGTTATGGCAACCACTCTTTTGCACATATGAGCCCAGTCGCTTGACCGCACCTAGGACAACCAATCAGATGGCTTCCACACTTACCTGTATGTGCTTCATCACCGCCACCCTCCTCCGCCCAGAGGAATCGGAATACAACTCCACGGACGTGTCAAAGCCAAGTCAGGGTCAAACTATTGAGGACACTTGACCCCTGACCTTTGACCTGCAGGCACCCAGGACCACGTGAAGAAACCCCTTCAATACACAGACTCTGTCATCGGTACTTCCTGTCTTTCTTTGTGTACAACAAGTCATACACGCCGTCTGCTTTACAAGCTGAAGGATAGTTATGGCTATTTTTTTAAAATGATAATAATGTGAGAATGTAGCATGAAGGATTGGGCTGCAGATGTAGTATTTGGGATGACAGATTGTACGGTGGTCGTGTTCAGAGTGAACGCGGTGGACCTCAGCGTCACTTCTGTAGCTAGAATCCACGTACCTACCACCGCAGGTATTCTTATCTCACATGCTCTTGTGCTGCAAAAAAGTTACAGTTATTGCTTTCCGAAAACACAAAAGCACAGATTTCCCCTGGTATTTAAATGGTCATCCAACAATAACCACTGCAGCCATGGACTATTTGTGTAAGAAACTGCCCTGTCACCTCTGCCAATGTCCCAGTGACCGCCGATGGAGCCACTGGTTCCTCAAGTCGATATTCGTGTGATATGGATATTAGAGACAGCTGGTCGCCTGGGCCAGAGGTGTTTAGACGCAGTCCTGCATTCACTGTGTTAAAATAAAAAGTGTTGAGATAGGAAATGGGTGAGGGACAGGCTGGGTTCTGTAGTTCACCGTAGGGTAAATGAAGTTAGCTAACCACTCCGACCGCATGTGGCCCAAGCGCGAACTGCGCTATTCTACATGCACAGCGTAGAGTAGAGGTGTGGACCGCGACAACGGGGTGATTCCAAACTCCAGCTTTCCGCATTGTTTTATTTACTTCCATTGTTCTTTATGAGGAACCGTTGCCATGACAGCGGAGTGGAGCTGGAGGCTGGGGCAGGTGTGTGTGTGTGCGGGGGGGGGTCAGTTGAAATCTTTGACGCTCCCCTCATTTTATCACTGCACTCGCCACGGTTTCCTGCCCTCCAGGCTGCGTCCTCTGAAGGTGACCCAATCCCGGTCTTCCGCTCCCTCGGGAACGTCTCGGATGCCGCTAATGTAAAGTACAAAGGAGGAGCAGATGGCCGGCTGAGATTTTGGCTGAGCTAAAGTCCGTCAATCATCTGCCTCTGCCAAATCTGCCATTGCTCATTGGCCTTTATTGGGCCGGGCCGGGGTTTGATTGATGCCCCGCCCGGCACCGGCAACACGGTGGCTGGTTCAGCTCCGGCCCCTGGCCAGGTTCGGTGGGGGGAGACGGAGTGTTGGCGCACGGTCATGTGATCTCTAACAGAATGACGCTGGTAGTCTGTAATGGACTTGTACTGAAGGACCCACAGTGTTTATATATGTGTGTGTGTGTGTGTGTGTGTGTGAGTGTGTGCGCATGTATATGTGTGTATACTTCTGTGTGCGTCTACTTGTGTGTCTGTGTCCGTGTTCATCTGTGTGTGTGTGCGTGCGTGTGTGTGTGTGCCTGTACATGTCTCTGTGTGTGTTCATGCACGTGTGTGTGAACACTAGACAGCTTCTCTCTAGTCTTTTGCAGAAGCCGCATGCTCCCTTGCCCTCTGTGTAATAAGTGTAGAATCCGTTTCCTCTTCTGTTGTTAATATATCCAGCCAGCATCACACTGGCTGTGCTACTGGCTCTTGAAATCTGTGTTCTCCATCTCCAGTGCCAGCCCGGTGAAAATGACTTCATTATTGTTGTTATGGCAGGAGCGGTTTATTAGAGCAGTGGGTCGCCTCAGGCCACGACCAGCAGGGGTTTACCTGACCGTGACCCTGTGGATGATGCCGTAGAGACCGGTAGTACACAGCGCTACGCCTCCTTCTCATTGATTCAGCTGCAAGGTTGATCCCTGGGGTTAGGTGGCACAGGTCACCCACCCCTTATCAAAAAGGCTGATCATTGCACATATGAACATTTATCACCCTTTGTTTTTCTCAAAGATCAGGTCCAGTGGAAATGATGGGGTATATTTTGGATATAGGTTGATAGAGGCCCCATTGTAATGGCAAGAATGATTTCTCTTTGCATCTTTTGCATGGATTGTAGACTAAGTAAGATACCTGCAGAGGCTTATTTTGAGCTGGCATGTGTTTCACCGTTACATGTTGTACCAAGCAACAGGTGATGCCAAATGTGTCTTTAACAGCTTTAATCAGTCTCCATAAAAAATATAGACAACAAAAACACCCCATAAGGTTATGACTGGACCTAGTCGAGAGTTGGCTGAACTTATGGTGGTCTGTGTGCGTTTGCGTGTCTGTGCGTATGTGTACGTGCGTGTGCGTTTTTTTGTTCTGTCCTGTCTGTTTCCTGTCCTGTGGAAGCTGCTGTAATTGCATGCGAATGGGTCTTGTTGACATGGTTTCCATGGCAACCGCACCTGCACCATGGCGATGAATGTGCGTTTTTATCCCCCGGGCGAGGCGGAGGCGTGGGCGGACATGCAGAAGGATCGCTCTGAGCGCGCCCGGTACAGACACCAGGGGTCAAGCCCCGATCACCTTAATGTAGGCCTATCATAACCGTGCCACAGCCATATATAACACAAACGCTACCCCACCCCGCCTCTCTATTGCTATAGCCAGGACTCATCATTTTAGTTTTAATGGTCTGCATTAACGGTGTGGATGGCGCAGGTTCAGAATATCTTTGAGCGCTTTCTGCTTTCAGGTCATTCAGACACTTCCTGTGCAGTCACCAGCATAGAAAATTATTTAGATCATCCTCTGGAATTTAAGGATGATCTGTATTCGATTTATCTTTTCCCCTTTTTGGAATTCACTTTGTAATTTCTTTTTTAAGAGACAGTCTGGTGGTCTTCTTCTGAGGCCTGTACCAGTGATTCCCACATCAGCTTGTCGCGATGCCCCAAAATTTGTCCAGTTCATGGCTTCAAATAAATGACCCTCTTGCTGGCTTTACGACCTGAAGAGCACTTACGCTGGGTTGGATTTGGGTCTGGCGGTTGTAAGAAATGAAGGACCTTACCCTGCCCGCACTGCGCTTTGCCCCCCATCGTAGACGCAGGTCACTGCGGTGTCAGTGCTGGCTCCTGCTGCGGTGAAGACTGATTGTGTTTCGCTGTCGGCAATGTGGACGACGCGAGTATGGAGGCATGTCAGACCACCATCTCAATTTGAACCTTAATATCAGTTACACACACGTTAGCAACGACCTTCCCCCGCCTGCTCAGAAACACCAGGCCGCCCCCCACCGCTAAATTATTCCCATAAAGTTCAAAGGTCACTAATATGTTTCTTTCTTTCTGGTGACTCTGTTTACGGTTCAGGTCTTCAAGAACGCGAGGTTGGATGTTCTCCGCTTTATTTGTAGGGATCACAGTCGAAGGTTCTCAGAGATTTGTGGGTGGAAGGGAGATGGGGTGGGAGTTACCGCAGAGCAGAGCTGGGGGGGGGGGGAGTGAAAATGACCCAGAATTCACCCTGATCAGCCGGATAGCCTCTCCCTCCCAGTGTCCATGGCAACACTGCACACCCTCCAAAATGATGTACCGGACAATAATATAGGCCTATATTTTTTATTATTCACTCATTGTATATGTATAATAAAAAATTAAAAGAAAATAATACATTAAGGGACATTTTTAATAACTTGGGAGATTTTTGTATGACAGAACATTTTATATATGTATAAAAATATGGACAGTATTTTTCTTATTCTTGTACTTTTATTTGTATATGAGAATCCTGGAGATGACCCTCCTATCTCTATGACTACCGGGAGACAAACTGAAATCAGAGGAACTTTGTATTTATATTATTTAATGAATCAAAGGGTTTGGGGTGTACAATACTGTGAATGTGATATAAATGTATGCTGATTATGAAATATTATCTAAAGATAATAAAATATGTTTAAAAATTAAAATGAGTCTGTATTCACCGCTTGTTTTCTGCTCTTCAAAATGTCATTCAGCCTACACTTGTCCTTGTGCTGACTGTAGATACATTTCCACTGAAAATGTCAAAGATGTTATTTTTCAATCCAGACATCTTTGAATCCACATTGGAGCAAATCTGTACTTTTGCATGGCAGCTTGAAAGACAAATGGCAACTCCAAAATATAGAATCGCAAGACCTGGAGCCCTATGTTTTATTCCTATACCAGAATGTTGGATCATTTTGTGAAAAGGTGTGAACTGTTTGGAAAAATGCAACTGTTTCTGTAAGTCATCCTATTAATGAGTATCATTACTTACTACAATGCTAGGCAGTTTTTAATCTTAAGAAACACCAGCTTTTGGCCTGTCTCTGCCCCCAGGTCATAGGCACGTAGGCATTACTTATGAACTACTAAAATAGAGAATATGGAGCTACAGACAATATAGAAAATGGAACTGGAATGGAAAGATTAAAAAATATTTTTGCTAAACTAATTTTGCTAATCCTGATCTAGGCTCTCGGCTTGACGGCGGATGGAAAAAATGTGCAGTCTGAATAGGCCTACCCGTCAATCAAGAGGGGCAGAGCTGGGGCGTTGACTTGCTTATGCAGAAGCAGGTTTTTTTTTGCCGACTTCCCAGTCAAACAGGGTGGTGTTGTATCTGTGTTACAGCCTGTGAACAGCAGGGGGTGCTGTGAGCAGGGTGTGGAGCGAAGAGGGATGAAAGAGGATGAAAAGGAGTCAAAGAGCAGGAAGAGGAGTGAATGGTGATGAAGTCAGTTTAGTGATGCGAATCTGCTGTACAGGAAGTCTTCATCAGACGAATACTGCCATCCTCCCACCATTACGATGATATGATGCCGGAGAGAGCACATACCCATGGCTCCACTCTAAACGCCATTGTGGGAGCATTTGTAAGGCAAAGCATTTGGCAGTAAGGTACAGTAAGTGCCTTTAAGAACCATACAGATATCCAGTCTGAGAGGAATTGTGGAATTGCTATTTACTAGATATTTACTGTTCAGAAGAAGTACCTGTATCTTATCTTTTCCCCTTTTTGGAATTAACTTTGAATTTTTTTTTTTAAGAAACAGACTGGTGGGCTTCTTCTAAGATTGTACCAGAATAAGTACGTACCTTCATGAAGGGTACAGTGAAAGTCCTTGAATTGGGAATTGAATCTATTAGCTACAGGCCGGGCTGGGATGGGAAGGGAGCCCTGCTGTAAAATCCAGCTATGCCAGCTTGACCATTGAAAATTGAGCTGGTCAAGCTGATCATGAAGCTGGTCTAGCTGGGTATGAGCTGGTCATGAAGCTGGTCTAGCTGGGTATGAGCTGGTCATGAAGCTGGTCTAGCTGGGTATGAGCTGGTCAACCAGCTAGTGCTGGTAGCTTGTCTGAGTTGGTAGCATGGCTTTAGCTGTCTTTTTCTGCAGGGAGGGGCACTAGTTCAACTGGAGTTCCCCTGAAATCCCTGATGGGGGAGGGGGGGGGGGGTGAGATTGGATGACCAGACACACAGAGTCCCAGAGAAAGAGTGACATCAGTCGCTCCATCAGTCGCTCCATTCCCAGCTTCCACAGAGGCCGGCCAGGCAGGCGGTGTCTGGATTGGCACCCAACCTAATCTAGTCATACAGGACAGAGAGGAAGTACCCCCTGTCTGTCAGATCCTGTTATTCACAGGCAGGGAGTGTTACAGCACCAGAGCCAATACACGCCCTGTACCGTACATCCAGCAACACAAACATACACAAACCAACATAACCAATACAATATTTACACAGAGAACTGAGTGTAATAGGTGACATAGTGTGAGGCTGCTGGGTGGTGTAGTAGTTAGGACACTGGATTTACAGTAATGAGATTGAATGAAATTCCCCTGTGGGGAACTGCCATCGAGTTGTAGGGCCAGACACTTAACCCCAGACACAGCTGTGAATAATCCGGCTGCATGAAGGGTTCTTGTGCAAATATATAAAAGTGTTTATTAAATAATGAACCTGCATATGTTTGCAGAGCTAAAAGGACAAGGGTTTACCCAGTGTCATGAGCACTGGGTAAGTGACAGCAGAGTACAGAGTAAGAGGGGTATATCTGCATTTTTGGAAACCTCTCTCTGTCTACTCTCTCAGAAATACCAATGGATTTGGTAATGATTTTATATTGAAATTTGGGAACAAATTCACCAAATGTACCCTACCATAAAAGTACAATAATATTCTATTTGAATACCAAAAAATGCATTTTACAAGCAAAAAAGGTAAAAAGGAATTATGTAATGCCCCTCATCTGTGTCACCACTAACAGAGCCACAATGTGCTCTCCCACACACAAACACACACACACACAGATACAGACCCACATGGTCAAGCACACACACACACACACACACACACACATACACACAGGGTCACACACACACGCGGTCACACACACACACACACACTGTGGTCACACACAGAGACACACACACACACATACACACAGGGTCACACACAGAGACACACACACACGCGGTCACACACACACACACACACACACACACACACACACACACAGAGACACACCACGCGGTCACACACACACACACAGACACACACACACACACGGTCACACACAGAGACACACACACACACACACACACACACACACACACATACACATACGCGCGCGCGCGCGCCTGGTCACACACGCAGGGCTCAGTACTCCCGGTACCAGGCGAAGGCAGGAGGAGGCCCTGACGCAATGCTTGGTGAGGACGGTGTGGGGGCAGCAGACCCCCCCCCCCCCCCCCCCTCGCTCCAGCCTCCACAGACTAATATTGTGATAATGGAGAGAATGGCTGACTTGTCTGACTCACTCTGACGCTTTCTCTCTCTCTCCCTGTGAAAGCCAGCTCGGACTCAACGGCTCAGCGGCAACAAAGGCCGTTCTGTCCCCTGGCCCACGGCATTCCAAAGGCTGCATTGTACCCGGTGAGTGGCCCTGGGACAGAGACGCCCCCAACCCCCCACCTGCCCCCGCCACGCCCGCCCGCATCCAGCGCCGCCGGCCCAGGTTGACCCGCCAGGTTATTAACCAAAACAGCAGAACCAGCGGCAGCGCCTCTCTCGCCGATGGATCATTTCCTGTGACCTGTTATTACTGTAATCGTCAACTGTTATCCTTCATAAGCCCAGCCCCACTGTATCCTGGGAAAAGGCCTGTATGCCGAGCAGGGAGGAGCATGTGATTAGAAGGTGGTCTGAGAGCTGACCTGACCAGGGAGGAACAGAGGCTGGAGCACAGTACCACTTTCCTCAGACCTGGGTCAAATACGTCATTGTTTTGGAATCAAATACTTTTCTACTTTTCTCTGAGTTTGTCTGGTGTATTGGAACCTATGAAATACTCCTAAAAAGTGCAATGCCCGGTTCTCTTGATTGGCTCAATTGCCCCAGGCAGGATCATTCAAGCACAGAAAATTATTTGAATCTAAAACAATTATATACAGTTGTGTTCAAAATAATAGCAGTGCGTTTAAAAATGTGCTTAAAAAGTGCAATGCCCGGTTCTCTTGATTGGCTCAATTGCCCCAGGCAGGATCATTCAAGCACAGAAAATTATTTGAATCTAAAACAATTATATACAGTTGTGTTCAAAATAATAGCAGTGTGTTTAAAAATGTGCTTAAAAAGTGCAATGCCCGGTTCTCTTGATTGGCTCAATTGCCCCAGGCAGGATCATTCAAGCACAGAAAATTATTTGAATCTAAAACAATTATATACAGTTGTGTTCAAAATAATGTGTTTAAAAATGTGAGTAAAGCTCAAAATCCTTATAATAGTTTTTATTTTGATGCATTGGGAACACTGCACATTATATCCTAAATCAAAACATGAAGAAATATGTGTCAATTTTTTAATTACTTTACAGAAAATGAAGAAAAAATTTATATTGGGCTGTTCAAAAAAATAGCAGTGTCTGCATTTTTCTTTACAAACTCAAATATTTACTGTATAAACTGAAAAATCTTCAGGATTTAGCATTCCTGTGAATCACTAAACTAATATTTAGTTGTATAACCACGGTTTCTGAGAACTGCTTCACATCTGTGTTGCATGGAATCGACCGACTTCTGGCACCTATGAACAGGTATTTCAGCCCAGGATGATTTGACAACATTCCACAATTCCTCTGCATTTCTTCGTTTTGCCTCAGAAACAGCATTTTTGATGTCACCCCACAAGTTTTCAATCGGATTAAGGTCCGGGGATTGGGCTGGCCACTCCATAACTTTAATTTTGTTGGTCTAGAACCAAGATGCTGCTCGCTTACTGGTGTGTTTGGGGTCGTTGTCTTGTTGAAACACCCATTTCAAGGGCATTTCCTCTTCGGCATAAGGCAACATGACCTCTTCAAGTATTTTGATATAGACAAACTGATCCATGATCCCTTGTATGCGATAAATAGGCCCGACACCATAGTAAGAGAAACATCCCCATATCATGATGCTTGCACCACCATGCTTCACTGTCTTCAGAGTGTACTGTGGCTTGAATTCAGTGTTTGGTGGTCGTCTGACAAACTGCCTGCGTCCCTTGGACCCAAAAAGAACAATCTTACTTTCATCAGTCCACAAAATATTTCTCCATTTCTCTTTAGGCCAGTTGATGTGTTCTTTGGCAAATTGTATCCTCTTCAGCACGTGTCTTTTATTTTTAACAGTGGGACTTTGCGGGGGGTCTTCTTGCCGATAGATTAGCTTCACACAGGCGTCTTCTAATTGTCACAGTACTCACCGGTAACTTCAGACTGTCTTTGATCACCCTGGAGCTGATCATTGGCTGAGTCTTTGCCATTCTGGCTATTCTTCGATCCATTCGAATGGTAGTCTTTCGTTTTCTTCCACATCTCTCTGGTTTTGCTTTCCATTTTAAAGCATTGGAGATCATTTTAGCCGAGCAGCCTATTATTTTCTGCACTTCTTTATACGTTTTTCCCTCTCCAATCAACGTTTTAATCAAAGTACGCTGTTCTTTTGAACAATGTCTGGAACGACCCATTTTTCTCAGGTTTTCAGAGAGAAATGCATGCTGACATGTGCTGGCTTCATCCTTAAATAAGGGCCACCTGATTCACACCTGTTTTTTCACAGAATGAATTACCTCACTAATTGAACTCCACATTGCTATTATTTTGAACACGCCTCTTTCAATTAATTATTCAATTACACAGACTCAGGAGCATGTGTATCATCAATGTTGGGTCTGTTGGTTTTCTATGACTCTACTACACCTACTGGTAAATTATTTGCCATGTAGTAATATATTTTCTACCAAAAACAGTGATTGATCTGGTAAGTCATGTTGGACTGCTATTATTTTGAACACAACTGTATGTGATCCAGGTCTGGTCCTGCTCTTTTGAGTGAAATCTTGAAACATTTTTCATCCCTGTATTTGAACCAAAACTTCTGACTTCAGTTTCATTTCATCTTGTCCCTGATAAGGTGAAGCAAACAGCACTGGACACCTCGTTGTCAGTGTGTAGGTGTATGAGTCCTGTCTGCCCAGACTTCTCTTGTCACTCACACAATGAGAACTTGAGCTGTCTGAAGCAACACCAACACAGGAATAGACAGAGCCTGTGTGTGTGTGTGTGTGTGTGTGTGTGTGTGTGTACTATATGTGTAAGACAGTCTCTCCCTGTCTACCACTTTATCCTCCTGTTTCTCTTTACTTCACACACTCTTCTACTAAATGATACCACATTTTTCCTCCTCTAGTTTTTTTGTGTATGAGTGTGTGTGTGGGTATGTTTGTGTGTAAATGTGTGTGTGATTTGTACACGGAGGCTGCAGCTCCTGAGTTGTAAAAACCATAAACAAAGAGCATCTTGCACCTTCAGCACATCCTGTCACTGAGTCACCATTACCCACAATCCACAGGAGCAGTGGGTGCCCTTTTTCTGAATGAACTCTGACAAGCACTCAGCCCCAGCCCACAGGGCAAGCTTCTGGTCTCGAGACCACCGGAGCGGTTTCAGGTGACGCGTTCATTTGGTCTGCTAACACCACCATGTATGCCCTCCGTCTGCCCCCAACCTCTGCCCGGGCATAACTACCCTCTCCTCGCCTCCAGCTCAGTTGCACACTCCATCGCATTGCATAATGTTCCCCTCTGTTTAAACTGCACCAGCGATACATCTCTCACTCTAATGTATAGAGCCCTGCTGAGGTGAAATGGTGTGGGGCTGGGCGGTTAGGGGCTGGCCCTTAAAAGCATTTCCTCATTATAGTGCCATTAGCCGGAGCTGTCACGTGCAGGCCACGTGATTGGTGGAGAGGGAGTACGGGGCAGAGCCATCGAGGAGGGGACCAAGTGCTGCTAAGCGCACTTCCTCTTGTTATAAAGACGCACATCTGTAATGTGATCAATACTGTAACCGACACCATCTTCTCCACTTGCATGTCTTTATGTCTTGTTCACACTGTCTATCTCTCTCTCTACTCCCTCTTTCCTTAATGTTTTTCTCTTCATCGCCCTCTCTGCTTCCTCTCTCTCTACTACTTACAACGTCCTCTATTCCCCTCTCTTCTGCATCCTGTTTTTAGACTTTCTCCCCCATTTGGAATGGCCAGTTGTATTTAGTAGTGTTTATTGCCACAACCTCCCCTATAAGCTTGTGATGTAAGCTGCCTGTTATCACACCGTACTTCACACCACCGTGACGGACGCATTAAAAACGTGTGGGATTCTGTGACAGACATTAGCCCTTTTTTTAAATGATGGTTTTCAATAAATAACCACAGACATCAAAAGTTTTTCCATGGACATTGTGTACAGAGACGTAGCTGACCCCTGGCAGTCAGCGTCATGGACGGACATGTCTCCTCCCTGGAGAGATCTGCTGCCCCCTGCTGTTTGCAAGGAAACAGCAGCGCAGACATGACATCAATACCTGGAGAAAACAATAACTCTGGAAATTGTAAAAGAGAAACCACAAAATGCAATCAAGGTTGTACATGCACATCTGACTCATAAGGTGTTGGGCAGACAAAATAAGACACACGGCAATAAGAAAACCCTGAACACTTTCTGAAATGAAAATGAAAATGAAAACATAGGCACATAACATTCCCCTCTATCACCACCACACTAATACCAGAAGGTATGGCATTTGTGTGTACATATGCGTATGTATACATATCTGGACACACCTTAGTGAACAAGTTTGGTTCCATGACAAGAATGCCTGGAACGCAATCAATTCGGCATTCACTGTACAGTCAGCCCTGCACTACAGTAGGCGGGCCGAGCTCACTGTGTTGACAGATCCTTAGAATGACTGTCATCCTGTTTCTATATGACTGTAGTCATATTTGCATTTTCACCCAGATGTCCTTATCCAAAAATAGGCACAGGCAGTATTTAAAATGCATGTATTTGAAATATGTACTTGTATGCTTTTCATATGCAATACAGGATGTACACACCTTTTTTGTGGCATACCTCTGTGGCTCCTATAAAACAACTTATGCAGCCAGCCTGGCGCCATTTTGATTATAATTGAAGGATAATTGGGATGTAGTTTGTATTTTGTAACACAACACAGTATTGTGTTTTTTTCCCATTTTCTACAGGAAAAAAACTGACTACAATTTTCAGAGCATTCAGTATGGCAGTTCAAAATACTGTATTTGTATTCTCTTGGTTGGACCAACACACATCAGAAGAATCCTACTACAATGCACTGACTTTGAGTTTGCATAATGCTTGAATATTAATAAATAACCTAGTGAAAAATAGGAATTAACGGAACCAGAGGCAGCTACACACAGAAGGGTGTCAGGTGCAGGTATCAAGTCAAGGTATCTGCAGCACAACAGGTGAGTATCAATCATTCTACCTCATTATCTGACTCTGCAGGCTCCTTCAGAACAGAGCACAGCAATTCAGATTAAAGGGATCCTCTTTGATGAAGAAAAGCAAATTAGTTATTAAATTAATTGCCGCTGTTTTAATTCCCCAACCATATACTGTAATTCCTCACATATAAGTGTTTCAGTAATTATTGATAGAGCCTAATTGTTTCTGTCACACAAAGTCATATTACCATTGTTATTGTGATTGCTCTTTGAGTTCTCCCATTATGTTCCCAGAATGTTATTAAATACTACAGTTGATTGATATACTCAGAATAATTGAGTCATTATGCAGAACAGATACAGTGCCTATAAGGCCAAGGCCTGAGCTGGGGTCCTGGAGAGTCTGATTCCAGTCCTTAATCAGAGCAGGGGAAGGCAATCCCAGTCCTGCAGGGCCAGTGTATATGAAGGTGTTTGTTGTCACCAATTACACTGGCCAAATGAGCTAATTAGCTGATGACACTCATGCAGATGAGACCACAATAAGATGTTTCACATCATTGTAGTGTCTTGATCACCAGCCAGCCCAGGTCGGCTCATGTCACCCCACTCCTCATTGGCCTCCACTAGCTTCCAGTTGCCGCACGCATCCGCTTCAAGGCCCTAGTGTTGGCATTTCAGGCTGCTAAGGGGACTGCCCCACCTTACATACAATCTTTAATCACTCCCTACTCCCCAGCTAGATCACTCCGGTCTGCCAGCTCTGGTCGCCTTACGGTCCCCTCTCTACGTGCACCTGGAGGTCGAGTTGCACGTTCACGCCTGTCTTCCGTTCTGGTTCCTCAGTGGTGGAATGACTTGCCGACCACTGTCAGGACAGCAGAATCCCTCCCCCTATTTCAACGCAGACTAAAAACACACCTTTTCAAACTGTACCTTAGTCCTCCCTCCTGATCTACCTTGTGTACTGGACATATGTTCATGGCCTTACAAGCAATTTTATATGAATTATAACTTATCTGGCGTGTTTGGTTGTTTATTATGACTATGCATTTTGTGCTTGGATGTTTTCTTTGTCGCTTTGGATAAAAGTGCCTGCTGAATAAAATGTAATGTAATGTAATGGCACACAGGAGTTGTCTTCGGCTGTCATTCATGAACTTGTCATGGAATGTAGCTACAGGGTGCAAAGGGAAGCTGAACATTCCTCATAATTTACCTTTGCCTGTCAACTTGTCAAAATGTTTTAGGGGTTCTGGGTATGTCTTGTTCATTATGAAAAATGTAAAACATTGTGCTCGGATCATTCGTCAGTTAGTATATTCTAAAGCCGGCATCATCAAGTCTGGACCTTGAATCCAAATCCGGCCCTGGTTTTCTTTTGTCCCAGGTAATGCTACTGCTACCAGACAGTCTTCACTCCTGACTCCCAGGTAAAGGGAGGGTGGAAAACCAGCAGTTCTTAGACCTCTGCAACTGTGATTTGATGATCCCTGTTCTAAAGGATACAAAAATTAAGAGTCTCAGCAAGTCAGGAACAGTGTTATCAAAAAGCACACATTAGAAGAAGGATGCAAACACATTCAATATTTTAAAATGTTTAAATATTCCAGTTAGCACTGTTGCTTCAATAATCAAAAAGTGGAAACCAGTGGGGTTCGCTAGAGAGCAATGACACACTTTTCTTGAAAATATATATGGCTCATATTTTCCTATGCTAATTTTGCCTGTCAAAATCTTCCATTTGAGCACATTTAAATAAGATATTTCATGGACACAAATGTTAATGTATGATTTGTAATCCAGCAAATGTGAACTGACCAAGGACTGAATACATTTGCAAGCCGTCCAATTTACAAGCATCAAAAGGCAATTTTTTCTATGGGATTTTCTTTATAAAGACCAGTTCTAGGATGTACAGACATCAAGAGCAAATACCTAACCCTAGGTACCAGCAGGTTTGAGTGGACTCCATGAGCCGTGCAAGTAGTGGAATTACAGAGTGACACTTTGACCTGGTGACCAGCCTGCAGAGAGGTGTCTGCCCTGACCCTTGTGTACACGGTTAGTGCTTACTCTGCAGTCTGATATGAGATGACCTGGCTCTCTAATCCCCTCTCTCTGTGCTTTAACCTCAGAAGCACTGAGATGAAGCTGCTAAACGCATCAGTACAAAGCACCCAACCATGCCCTTACCGCAATGGAATACACTGTAATGTGTGGAAAATACCTTGGCACTTTTCATTTTTCAAATTGCAGTCACAGTTTCTTTCTGAATTGACTCCAGTAAAATAGGAGGTCCCTGCTGTCGGCTGCTCGTGGTGAATGTAAAGAATGGGCATTTGTGTGCGAGTGCTGAAGTTATGTACGTACCGTGCAAGTGATTCGCTGTGTGTATCTGAGGGGGCTCTGGGCAGTGGGATACAGCTGGCTGCAGAACTGACTCAGCAGCCAGTGAAACCACCTGCAGCTGTAACCTACACTCCAGCTTCGCTGCTTTGCTGATGAGCTTTCGTTTTCTGAAACCCCTTTCCAAAACATTATTTTTTTAAATCTCCAAAAGCATTACAGGCTGGTCACACCTCTTTTTTTCAACCCACATTTTAAGAAATAATTCAATCATGTGCACCCTGAAAAACTGTCTTCGGCTGTCATTCATAAACATTCAAGGAATGTAGCTACCGGGTATAAAGGTCCTGAAAAGAACTCATAATTTACCTTTGCCTGACAACTGCGAACATTTCCTCCATGGTTATATCCCTAACTCTTATTCCGCTTCATACTTTTTAACACTAGAACAGATTGGCCTTCAACTGTACCTACAGCAAGGGACAGCTGGTATTGTCTCATTCTGCTTTTACTGTTGGCATAACCCTTCTCATGTTTGTATGGAGACAAACATTGTATTTATATTGCTTTTAATATTTTTAATTACCATGCTTTTATGATTTTATTCTGATTATGCTGCAACAAAATGTCCTTGAGTCAGTAAAGTCAATAAATAAGAAAGTAATCCTAACCCAGTAATAGGGCAATACTTCACACCATACTTAATCTGCCACTGTGAATTTATAATGTGGCTGGCTGCTTGCCTTCCTTGTTCTGCGGATGAGTTCTCCTCATCTGATCTGCGCTGTCTGTAAGCCCGGAGAGCACAAATGGCTATGCGCAGGAATTTAAAATGGTGATTGTTGCGGGTTGTTGTGCACCCAAAACAGCAAAAATTAAGTGACATCACTGCCCTTCCACACAGCTCTGTGATGTTCCTGTGAGTGAAGCCCAAGTCCGAATCAAGTGCTCCAGCATCTCAACTAAACTGCACCCACTCTGCACTGCACAGCAATGATCTATTTGACAATCTAACCGTGTGGAGGAAAGGTAAAAAAGCAGGCTTTAAGCATGGGTGTGACAGCCACCTTGGCTGTCTGTGGCTGCCTGCAGGGGGCTCGTTACTGTGATACGGAGCACCTGGGAAACCTGCAGCACTCCCTGCAAGGGGAAAGGCAGCTGAAGCTAATCTTCTGGTCTTGCCATCTCTTTAGTTATCTCATGGTTGGTTATATTATTTTGGTTTGACATGCTACGACACTTAACAGACCATGTTACATGCATTCAACACTTTCTTCGCTACTGATCTTACTGGCTTAAACATCTCATATGTTTTTGTAAATGAGATTAAGTTAATCATTAAACCTAAAGTTATCTTTATCATGTGCCATTTCCCTCCTTTGTTCTTCCCTTCGGTTGGGCTGTGACAATGGGAAATCTGAATCCACGCTCAAGAGATTCTGGGGCTCGCTTGATGTGGAAACCAAAGCAGAGCCTAGTGAGGGCACACTGGTGTGCTTAATGAGAGTAAAAAGAGTGAGCTTTACAAAATGACATTAGAGAATGGTTGGTGTGGATGCACGCCTTGTTCTGGCCCACTCCTAAAACATCTGATTCAATTCATTCTTGAAGACTTTGAGCAAGAACAAAGACCTGTACCACACCAGCATGTCTCAGAGAAGATTGGGATCCCTTACACATGGATTTTACACATTTTTCTCCACTAATACTCAAAACAAAATTATTCTCTTCCTTCGATTGTCTGGTCTTTCAAATCTGTACACCACCTCTGGTTAGTGCTTTTGTGTCAAAAGACTTGTTTATATATAATACCTGGGGGGTGATTCACAAAGAAGGATTACTGAGCCCATGGTCCGGATCCAGGTTTTACTCAGTGCGGTTATCTGGTACCTTTAACTCAGTAATCCTGCTTCGTGAAACCCTGTACTGAAATAAGATTTGTTTTTGTTCATTTTTCTTTTTCCGATTTGTTACACTTCCACATGCACAAGTAGGCTATAACTTACTTTCCTCTGTTAGTAATTCATTTTTCATCCCTTTAGCAGCCCTGAGAAAGAAACTTGGGTGTGTAAAAGGAATGGGATAACAGATTAAAAAGAGTTGTACTATAACTATACAGCAGACATTTAAGGGCAGATTTAAATTAAAGTCAGGTCTCAGCTCTAAAGGGAGTGAATACTTTATCCAACCAGTGATATATTAAGCACTTAATTGCTGAAACATGCCGAAAAAATGTGGTCATCCAGAGGCACAGTTCACCAGGGTGAAGATTCAGTCTAGAGGGCAATACTTGACCTTAACTACAATGCAGGATTTAATAGCTGAGGACATTTAGCCAATGCCTTTCATCACACCCTGTTGTAAACAAGCCCATTTTAAACCCCCCACCCCCCACAGGGATTTTGGGAAGCAGAGCCCAGGTGTGGATGCTGTGGTGATGTTGGGAGCACAAAAAAAACTTCTGAAAGGCATGATTCAGGAATAACCAGGATAATTCAAGCAAATGCAGCAGCAGGGCTGCTAGCAGATGCAGCAACAACATGCAATATGAGTAACGGCAGCACAGCAGCGACAGCATGCAGAATGAGCCAGGCTGCACATTACAAAGTAATGGTATTAATGGCATTTGGCAGACACTCTTATCCAGAGCGACATACAGGTGATTAGACTAAGCGGGAGACAATCCTCCCCTGGAGCGACAGCGCATTTAAGGGCCTTGCTCAAGGGCCCAATGGCTGTGCAGATCTTATTGTCGCTACACCAGGGATCAAACCACCGATCTTGCGATGGTTCCTGATTCCTGAATCATGCCTTTCAAAGGTTTTTCATGTACCTTAAAGGGACAATAGGTAATATTTTTGTGTTAAAACATTGTTACAAGACCATTGTAAGCCATTGTTGTAAATTCCTTCCTATCATTGAAAAGGGCACACTGACATGTTGACTCACCCTCTGCCTGCATTTATACCCCTTAAATTCTGGTTTCAAAATATGCAGTTGACGGGCCGTTGCACAGCTGTACAATAATTTAAGCTCATTGGTTGAAAAATGGGGGTTATTCAGATTGTTTGTGTGTAGCTGGCCAAATTGCACGCCTGAAGCAATTTCTGATACTCTGCATAACTACTGCTTATTGTCCAAGCGAAGACTACATATCTAGAAAATGATACCAGTTCGTTATCGGTAGCAACAAGCAAATTAGCCATTTTACGAATTTACAAATATCCAATACGAACATAGTAGCGTTGCGAGCATTGTAGCACACCAGTTGTGTCTCAGCTGGATATTTGTAAATTCGGCAAGCTAACTAATAGCTAATTTGCTAGTTGCTACCGATAACGAACTGGTATCGTTTTATAATTTTATATGTATTCTTCGCTTGGATAATAAACAATGGTATACAGAGTTTCACTGATGCTTGTCTGGAGTGCAATTTGGGTAGCTAATGTTACACGTTCCTTTTCTCTCTTTACGTGTTGAATCATGCGTGTTTAGCTCAACCTTTGTCTCAAAAGTTGCAGTTGCATCGTGTGTGGTACACTATCGTATCTTAGTTATATAGTCAGCTAGTTCCATAGCCAAATAAGTTGCTTGAGCCAGGCAGCCGAGCCACAATGTCCATCATAGGGATGATTCTTACGTGTTAAGTGCCTGTACAAATGACTTTTTGGTGGTTTGGAAACGCATGACATTAGTGGATGTACGTGTTTTATTATTTTGAAATTATTGATATTGAACGAGTGTGAACGAGTCATGTAAGGGGAAGGGCTTACCACTTACAGTATAGGCGCAGTATGTCTGTACCCAAGGGCAGTCCGTGCTTGAAATGGCTACAGGTACAGTACCTAGTGCCGGACTGCAGTTTCTGCAGTGTCGTGCAGTCTACTGTTTTTTTTTTTTGTCTTCCACTCCTTGGGTTTGGTTTTTGGTACTTAATTAACTATCACTAAAAGTGCTATTTGTGGCTGTTCCATCTCTGCAAGTATTTTTTAAGGATCAGGTAACCCACATACCCCCACCCAAGGCAGGGGTGTGACAGTACAAATGAAAACCTATGGAATAAATGTGTTGAGTGCGGAGAGTTTGCGTGATACATCCTTTCAGCAGTGAGCGGCATAAACACAAGAGGAGTTCGAGCAGTTGTTTTTGTTGGCAGTACAATATTACCGTGTCTAACAACATTGCTTATTGTCCCTCATCAGTTTTCTTGTGTTATTCTAATTTTTTTCTGCCAAAGCTGCTGTTGGGAGTGTCATGTTGTGGGGAACTATAGGACTTGAAGTATAAAATAGACCTGTTGTGACCGCCAGTCACCATCGGTGGCCGCTAGATCCACCAAAAATGAGGAAATCGCAGATTGCCACTCAGTGTTCAGTATATCTCATGCCAAGGCCCTGACCCCAGACCACCTCCTCCACTTTACCCAGGACAAACGCATATGGATCTGTGTAAAGCACCCTCAAAGGGTGAAGCTGGTCTCCTCTGAAACAGAAGGTTTTGCAGGGGCCAGTATGAGATGCATCTAATCCAACCTGGAGAAGCACTTCTACAAAGGACAGAACGAGGATATCCTACTGCACATGCTTTTACTGCCCCCTGCAGCACATGCAAACTCACTGCCCCCTGCAGCACATGCAAACTCACTGCCCATTTGTGCCAGAGCAGGGGCTGGGAAGAACATTTCGGCCCAGGAGAATTACAGAAATCGAATTTTTTTCACACCAATTGCCCTAGATAAATGAGTTAATTGGCCGTACACCACCACCAATTCAGTCATAGGTTAGATCAGAGTAAAACGTTTCAACACATATTTTTTATAAAAACAAAATTTCAATAAGCAAGTCATTGTCAGTGGGGGAAAAATAAACAAATGCACCCAAACATTTTCTTTTATCACTTTAAACGGAACATAACACCAAAAAATTAATTATGGGCCTCAAATCAGATGGTATTTATTTTCACAAAAGGAAATAACCAGTGCCAAAAGCTTTTCATCAATCACACAAAAAAAACTGTAAAGTCCAGTGGCCTCTACCACGTCTCAGGACAGCTTGGTGCAATGGCAGGTTGTCTAGATTTAATAGTGGGCTATTGCTACTATAGACTCCACTAGGCTGTACAGGTTAGGCTGCAAGAAGGTTAGTCTATGAATCGGCGCCAGGTAGCCCTCGATCAATGAAAACGGGGTGGAGGGACTGCAGTTGGGCCAGATTAAAGGGCGGTTCCATGGCTTTGTACGTGGGTCCAGTTCGACAGTAGGTTAGCTGGAGTGGATATTCAAGGTTTATTCAGTCCGTTCACTAAAAAACAGAAAAAGAAACAAAAAAAGCATAAGTCTGTGGGAAAGGGAATTTAAAAATTAAAGCTTGTTTTTCCAAGTTGGAAGTGTGTCAAGGTTGCCAGGACATTGACTGTACACCTCTCTAAGGGCTAGGAACGGGTAAATGTAACACTTTTAAATATGGATCTTCAAGGCAGAGGTGGAAAGTCCAGGGTATGGCCTGGTTTTGCTCTAGTGAAATCAGCTGGCTGAGTTTACGGGTGGAACAAACACACGGCAGGACTTCTACTTTGAGCCCTGGACTTTCCACCTCTGCATGAAAGTCTGTAAGGAGGTACGGTCAAAGGTTTATCAGGACTGACAACATTTTATCTCAAGTTTTCCCCTTCTATCAAACAAGGATAAACTCGCCTTTGATGTTTTTCTCAGGTTGTGCTGCCCGGGTCAGAGTTTCCCTCATTTCTCCCTTCATCCCTGTCTTCACGTCGTGGTCACCACCAGCATCTCCAGGTCCCCTCCCACCACCCCCGGAAGCGCGTGGCCCTCCTCCCTGCCCTGCTCCCCTACCACGGTGACCTGGCCCTGCCGTATGGCCTCCCAGTGTCTCTGCAGGGACCTGCGGTCCTCCTCCAGCTCCCTCCTCAGCTGCTCCAGGGCGCCCCTCTCGTGCTCGATGACCTTGGCCTCCTCCTCCTGCGTCTTCCTCAGCTGCTCCACGGCCCGGCGCTCCTGCTCCAGGGTGCGGGCCTCCAGCTCGCGGAGCCTCCTCATCTCGTCCTCCTGCATGCGGCGGAGCTGCTCCGTCAGCTCGCGCTGCTGCTCCAGGGCCCGGGCCTCCTGCTGCTGGGCCCTGCGGAGCTGCTCCGTCAGCTCCCTCTCCCGCTCCAGGGACCGGGCCTCCTGCTGCAGCGCCTTCCGCACCGCCTCCGCCTGCTCCTGCTCCTGGCCCCTCCGCGTCTGCTCCGCCTGCTCCAGCGTCAGCGGAGCCACCAGGCCTGCGGGGCGGCAGCGGGGTTAGGGACCCGGGCCTCTAACGCCCAGCGGTCACAGGTTTGAGTCCCCTGGCGGTGCTGTGCTGCTCCGCAGGGAGGCACTCAAGCGGATTGGTTTCAGTAAGTATCCAGGTAGGGAGTTATTTTTGGGCCAGTTTCACAGGCACAGATTAAGCCTTGTCCAGGACTGAATCCAATGTTATATGGAGATCTCCCACACAAAACTCCATTTAGTCCAGGACTATCTTATTCTGTGTCTGTGAATCTGGCCCCATATGTACAAAATAAATCTGAAAATCACACCAGATAAGAGCACTTGCTAAATGCATATAAATAGTATATAACATGAATGTAAGTGTAAATCCAAGCTCTAGGAGACAGAGCCAGTCTAAACCTGCCACATGCAGACTCCTGCACACAGACAGCTACCAAAACAATGGAGGCAGAAACAGTAAAAGACCTAGACCAAGGCCTCTCCCGGAGAGCTTTTCTAGACCCAGTCTAAAACACCACGGCAAAGGAGACGCTGAAGTACCTGGAGGCATCCCCGTGCTCCTGTAGTCGTTCAGCATGAAGGCGTGGTCCAGCCCGGCCGTCACCTCCCCTTTGCGTTTGGTCTCCACGTTCTTGTCCGGGTGCTTCTTGCGCAGGTGGCGCAGCAGGTTGCTGGTGTTCTGCCGGTACTGGATGTACTCGGAGCAGAGCAGGCACAGCACCTTGTTGGCGTCTTCGCCGCGCTCGTAGAAGCTCCACACCGCGCTGCGCCGCTTCTTGGGCAGCACCGACAGGGCGAAGGCCTCGTCCACGATGTCGGACACGGCCCTGCTCGCCTCCTCGGTGCCGATCCGCTCCTGCTCCTCAGACCCGTCTGTTGTGATAGACACCCGGATTACTGCAAGCGAAACGATGTTTTTTTTTTTTGTCGTTTATAAAAAAAAAAAAATGTAAACCTCAAACATCCGGCTATTCTTGCACACGTGCACCAGTAGAAACAAAGGTAAATTGTACCATTTACAGAAATTTTGTTTTTGTGCCAAAAAATGTGAGGCACCCACATATTAGGTTTAGGATGCAAGATTCACAATTCTTAACCCTTTCAGTACCAAGAGTGCCATATGGCACACAAGCGTACCTACCGTAAAATACCAAGTGCCATATGGCACTCTCAACCTTATACCTTTTTCAACTGATCAAAACGGCTGCTGTACTATTGTTTTAAGCCCCTATTTAAACCTTACTACATTCTCAATTTTCTCAACCAAAGCCAAAACCCCTTTGCCATTTGCGTCGAGCCACTTCATATCGGGCTTGCAACTGAAAGAGCTAACGCACACAATGGAGAAAATTGCTACCAACAATGTTGACACAGAACAAATAAAGATGATACTTCAAAATGGGTTCACGATATATTCTTGACACGATACGCAGTGTTTTTTTTCTGGCGTGCTAGCAATGTCACCGAAGTGGGTAGCTTGCCGACTGGTTACCTTGTTCGTTGTTCATGAGGCCGTTGGCCTGTTCTGCCAAGCTTCTGACCACCATCGCTGCTGCCTTCTCTCCAGGCCGGTCCTTCAGGCTGCCTTCGATGTCTGCATATTCCCCCGGGTGTTTTTTCCGCAAATGCCTGAGCAAGTTGCTAGTGTTCTGAGGATAATGTATATTTTCCGAACACACCAGGCACAGTACCTTGTTTGGATCAAAGCCGTCTTGGAAGTACCTCCACACTGCGCTGCGCTTTCTGGTTTTCGTTACAGACAAAGTGAGGGCCCCGTTAATGCCGTCGCTGATGGCCCTGCCCAGCTCCTCGTTCCCTTCAAAGGGTTCCTGCTCCGTTCGAAGATCTCCCATTTCAGACACATGAATTTCTACAAGACAGAAGCAAACATTTGTCATTGTAATACATTCACTGACCTACAACAGTGTTGCTGGCATTCTGGTAAACACAGCTATATTAGTGCCATCAAAGCAACAAATACAATTCACATCAGGGCACTCGAGCACAAAGAAATATGTACAGATGAAGTGGGTTAGGACTAAAATTTATGGGATATATACATTGGGAAATTGCATTATTTGTTCACTTCTTTAAACTCTAAGATCTGCTCGTATGGCTTAGGTACGGTACATATAAAATATTCTCAAATATTAAGAAGCTTATGTAACCAAGTTAAGTGATTTACTATACTCTCTACGAGAAAAAACTATTACGCCCAAAAAGTAAATGAATGCATTTCAAATAACTGGGTTTACTTCGGGTGCGTGTTCATTTTCGTATTGGCATGTGTTTAGTTATTTAGCGAGAAAGTAAAGGCCACGGATAAGTAAAGCTTTAGCTAGGTGTATGGGCTTTTGAATGGGGCCCTAAAACCCCGCCCCTTCCGGCAACTTTGTATATACACTAGCTAAAATTAAAACACAGCTCAACACAGTCATTGCACATAGCTAGCAAGCTAGCTTGACTAAAAACATTAACCTTGACTAAGAACCTTACTTTAGCTACTGTTAGCGAAGTCTGTACAGTATGTTACCTAGCTAGCTACTAAAGTATGACTTGGTTAGTTGGCTAGTAATTTACAAAGAGAATGCAGGGAAATTTGACAATAATTGGAAACGTAAGTTAATTGACGTCAGTTAGCCAACTTCTAGCTAGCCTACCTGCGTCGTCCTCGGTGTCGGGGATATCAGCGCGCTCGAGTTTTGGCTGTTTTGGCTCGAGTTGGCAGACCGGCCCTCTGCCTCTGCTTACATCAGAGAACCGTCTTCTCTTAGTGGCGTCAGTAAGCTCCCCCTGGTGTTTTGATCGTAAATGCTTTAGCAGGTTTGTGGTGTTGCCACAGTTTAGTATTCTCTCGCCACATCGTAGGCAAACGGCCATCTTCGAATTCAAGTCGTCTTGAAAAAAGGACCACACCACACTTCGCTTTTTAGCCGCCATTTTCCCTGGTAGCAGCTTTTGTTTGATCATATTGACTGACTGTCCGTGGCGAACTTGGTAATTTGTCGCCACCCACTGCACTGGAGGTTAATCGCTGAAAGCGCTTGTATCATGATTAGAATTTATTCTTTGTTGTGAACAATTTTTGACAATTATTCGTGACCACACTGGAAATCAGATCAACTTAGAATAGTGGCATCTACCTGCAAGAACACTACGGATAAAATATGTTCCAATTGTACCGAATATTTAATGTATAAGCAGCCATGGACCAAGAACACTTCCTTGTGGAACACCACAGTTCGTTTTAACTTCAATACGCCATCTACATTAGCATACGCCTCTTGATGTACATCTTTAAAATAGGACCTGTCCGCCTTACACCATCTATAATGTGTTGCAGTTTTTTTTTGTCAATATGATCCCTTATAGCCAGTGACACCAGTAACCGGTGTTCAATCAATGAATCCTGTAAGATTGTTAAATATGCTGATGACACCTTAGTCATAGGGTCAATCTCGGATGGTGATGAAGCTCTACTTTCTCAGAAAGTGCCGGTCATTCAATATAGACAAACACATAATGTTACTATTCTTTCACTTAAGTGTCATCCAGTCCATTTTAATTGCATTGTGTGGTTCAGCTGTCCATCTGTCAACAATACCATTAAAATGAAAAGGATCACAAAACAAGCAAGCAAATTTGGTATCAGTGTTCAGGACCAAGTCTACGCCAAATTTTTTAAAAATAGACAGTATCAAATCAGGCCAAACCCAACCCTTGAACCGGTCAATTATCACCACCCAGAACTGGCAGGATAATTCAACCCAAGGAAAAAACTAAATGACACAGACAGTCCTTTCTATCAACTGCTGGAGCACTTTTCAATTACAGCAATACCAGGGCAATGAAGCAATACACCATTAGCACGGTTTGCAGTTCATCTAGTTGCATTGTATTGTCCAATCCCAGTTTGCACTTCATGCACTCTTTGATACGATGTTGTGTGCTCTCCAAATGATACAGTGATGTACATACATTTGTTGTTGTTGGTGTTGTTGTTGCCATTAAATGTTTGTTGCTGTGGCTGCAGCTGCTGTTGTGAACATTGCTGTTGTGGTTTGATAATCTGTGGTACTACACCAGGAATTCCATATGTTTTCCATAATCATGACGAATAAAGTAACTCAAACTCTATATTTTTTTATCGAAATTTCTTATGCATCAAGTTTTACAAACCTGCATCTGTAGAAATATGCCAGTCTGAACCCTGACCATGCTGATTAGTTAATATCCACTCTCATTCAGTGATTCTGGATATACAATGCTAGCTTCAGTTCTAAAATGCAGACTTATGGGATGACCAAAAGTACAATCTGCCCAGTACACTGTACCACAAAACGTCCTATTTCTCACCAGCACAAAATGTTTAAAAGTAAATGTTTTCACAGTAAACACTGCTATTTAAATAAGAGACTGATTACAATAATTGATTACAATGTATTTATTCAGTGGGAACATTACATTCAAAGTAACTGTATGGTTTTACTGTACCACACACAAAAAAGAAACTCCAAATACACCAAATAAAACTGAACAATAAAAACTACCAGGCAGAAATAATAAATATCCATCTACAAACTATTTACAACTCATTATATTTTGCCCTTAAATTTTATTAAATACAACAGATCATGAAGAGACATTTAAATGAAAAATGAATGTAAAATAAATACAGTGTTCATACTGTACAGAGCATGTACTCCAGTCCTTGCTCACTCTTGCTGTCTATAGCATGTGGGTTAATCTCTTGAATTTATTCTGGCTCTGATATAGAACTTTTACATTTAAGAATGTCATTGATACGTCTTCCAACTGGTACAATAAAAGCATAGCTTGATCTCCTTATACAAAATGACACATTTTGTGGAGACTGGTAATCCTATTTGGCTGTGTGTCCAGGTGCTATTAGAAAAAATAAAAACGCTGCAAATTGAAGGCAATACAATATCTTATTTCCCTGGCCAAGTTGCTTTCAGTATTTATTTTTGCCCTTATAAATGGCTAATTATGCTAGTGTGCTCAGTACCCATCCATCGGAGACCAGAACTGCCCTCACTTTCAGTGTATGGCCCAGGTTCACGTTGGGCTTTACCATTCTAAAACAAATTCCTGGGCTCTTATTTTCAGTTACAGTGTCTCAGAGGAGGAGAGCTGATCTAGGATCAAGTGTCCTCTGACTCCAACCTAACCTTATCCAGTACTGCCTAAAAGACAAACAGTAGGTCAGTGACCTACAGTAGGTCAGTGCTCCTACTCAATACAGTATGAACATCTGCCTCGATCTGAACTGATGTCAGTTCAATCACAGTACTGGAAAATTAACCCAGGCTACAGAAAAGTGTTACTCATATTGAAACTGTAAACACACCACTGCGTCTGTCACAGGTACTGGGGGGTACTGAGATTCACAAGATCAAGCCTGTACAAAAAAAGCCCACACATACACACGTGGTTCACGGAAAAAACCTTTGACAACAATTTGTGATTAAGGTAGTTTGTAGTTTTAAATGGGAAACAAAACGGGGGAGAACACTCTCAATCATTCACACACCAGCTGCCAATGTCACAGTAGGAGGTAAGGAAATTGACAATGGAGAAACAAGGGCAAAACAACAAAACCTCTGTTTCTTCAAACGGGGTGAGATTACAGGATAGGCCATTTTACTCCAGGTTTGTTATGATATTGAGCTTGCATGGCAAATCACCTTTGGTCTGGGAAAGGAATACAGTACCTGTTAGAAAAAGTTATGTAGCCTATACCATATCAGAGAAAGCTAAAAATGAAACATTTCCAAAAGTTTCCTCTGCACTCACAGAAGCTATGGAAGAGGCAGATTCAGCAAGGTTGCTGGTACAGTAACCATGGCAGCAAGTCTGTGTGAAACCTATCGAGCTTGCAGATATGGCAGCGGGGAGCACTGAAGAGCAACTAAGATTATTCTGAGGGCTCATATGGAGCACACTGTAAGGCAAAGGACAACCAGGTTGTATCTGGTTCAACCAGGTTGCATTATGTAGCTAGCAGTAGCTAGCAAGAAGGTTACTCATCAGTAACTCAGCAATAAAGTAAGTGGTACCCATCCATAGCTGAAAGCAGTAGTAAAAAAGCTCACTGTCACAAGGGGTAAAGAGTCTTCACAGTTCTGAATTCAGCATTTTTGAAAAAGCTTGTCTCTGGCAAATTAAACTGTAAAGCAGGAAACTGCACTTCACACAGAAGGGGAAACGCCTCTACGAACTCCAAAGTGTAGCACCCATCTGGGAGATGCATGGACAGCCTTTCTGCAGCAGGCCAGCCACCACACAAGGGAATTACTCCGGAAAGTTCTAGAAAAGGCTGCAAAGCTTCCTCCCATCCGATGTGGGCGTCTCTTTCCCACAGGTTCCCGTCAGCTGCCAAACTGGATCCAGAGAAGCGCTGCTCCAAGGAAACGAGCCAAACTCAAACTCAGCAGGTCGACTAACAGCAGAAATACAGTTGTAAAAAGAAGGCAAAACAACAAACATTGTACAGCTAAGTTCACAAGTTACACATACAACCCTTGCCCTTGTAAAGAAAAAAATATATACACAATTCAGTAGCTCTGATGCAGTAGGCCATCCCTTCAGTTCCCACCCAACTCTGAAGCCCACTCTCACAGACTCAAAGACATGTAATAGAGTATGGAGATGCTAAAGGATTGGGACTAGGGGACTGGTCCCTAGCCCCCAGTACTCTTTGGGTAAGGCAAGATATTCACATTTACTTCAACATAGCAGAGCGGTAGGGCGGTCACAGAAATCACTGAGACCCAGGAACACTGGCCCCGCGGAGAATTATGGCATTCATGGGATTCTTCTGCAATTTACAGCTGACCTAGATTTGCTGGAAGTTGGCAGGAACAAGGGGGAAAAAATGGCCACCGTTGCATTACATGGGGCTTGTGTTTCAGTAAGGTGCAAATGCACAGAAAGGAACTCCAGAAACTGCAACATAATAATTATAATAATAATAATAATAAATTAATTGTCCTGAGTCTCCACTGTAAGTGGGTCAGTTACACACTACAGTACAATGGCACCTATCGCAGTCCAGGCATGTTTTTATTGCAGTATTTTCACACACCCTTGGTTTCAGTGAAACAGGGGTAAGGGTACACCTAAATAAATAAAAAATGTTAATCAAAGTAAAGCAGGAAACACATTTACAGTTTAGCATCTGTAATCACTCATATGTGCAATGACTTATTCAGAGCAGAGGACCATGGTGGGGGCAGCCGCTCCTGCAGCAGTGTCCTGGTGGGTGGTGGGTAACCCAATGGGATCGCTGCCTCCCCGCTCAGGGGTTGTTTCTCTGCAGCGCCTCACACAGGTTGTGGTTGGCGTCGGGCTCCTCGGTCATCACCTCCACGCGCTCCCACTCTCCCGAGCGGCTGGACTTCTTGATGGCGTCCACCACAGTCTGCACGTAGAGCCCGTCCTCGAAGGTGGCGGCCGTGGCCACGGGCTTCAGGTCCCAGCTGCGCCGGTCCTCCTGGCCCAGGAAGGCCTCGCGCAGGGCCCGCACCATGCAGGCCATGCCCTTCAGGTAGGGCAGGGGGATGTCCCGCAGCCCCTTCTCCGGCCCCGGCCACGCCCCGGCCGGCCCCTGGCCCGAGGGGTCCGGCAGCAGCAGCTCCTCCTCCGGGGCCCCGTTCCGCTGCCCGTAGAGCTCCGTCCCCCGGGCGACCAGCCGCCCGGCCGAGCCCACCACCATGACCTCGTGCACGAAGGCCCCGGGCATGTTGAAGTTGAGCGTGACGGTGCAGCACACGCCGCCCCCGCCGCCCCCGCCCCCGCCCATCAGCATCTGGAAGAAGCAGAAGTCGTCGCTGGTGACGCGGCGGATCCCGCGGATGGCCCCGTTCTGCCGCACGAAGGTGCGGAGCAGGCCGTGCACGCGGGCCGCCCTCCGGCCGGTCAGGTGACTCAGCAGGTCCACGATGTAGGAGCCCATGGCGTGCAGCCCGCCGCCGCCCATCAGCTCGTCGCAGGTCCAGCTGTAGGTGTCGCTGAGCAGGCTGCCCCAGTACACGCGCGCGTCGCACACCTGCACCTCGCCCGCGTAGCCCTCCTCCAGGAGCCGCTTCATGTGCGCGAACGCCGGGAGGAAGCGCAGCACGCTGCCCGTCAGGCTCATCAGCTGCGGGTAGTACCGCGACGCCGTCACCATCTTGAAGGCGTCCGCCGACGTGGCAGCCTTCTCGCAGATCACGTTCTTGCCGATGCCTGGAGACGGGGGGGGTGGGGGGGGGTGAGGAGGGGTTAGACGTGAGCCGACGTCTGAAATGTAAATGGGGTTGATATACTATGTTGTGCATCACTGCCACTGTTGTTTTATAAGTCCTTTATCTATGATGATTTGGCAACCTCAATATTGCTTTTGCTTAAGAAGGCAAACTTGGAACTGAAGTGAGTTGAGAAAGGGACAGAGAAAAAGAGACTTTTAACATTCCTTTATGAAACACAATCTTCTGTGACATAACAGATAGAGAGAGTGAGGGGGAGAGAGAGAGCAAGAGAGCAAGAGAGAGTGAGTGAGTGAGTGAGTGAGTGAGTGAGTGAGTGAGTGAGTGAGTGAGTGAGTGAGTGAGTGAGTGAGTGAGTGAGTGAGTGAGTGAGTGTGTGTGTGTGTGTGTGTGTGTGTGTGTGTGTCCAAACTTAAGAGGCACATTCTGAACCATCCGACAGATGTATGAAAAGATCGATAAAACACTGGACTGGCTACTAAACAAACTTTGATCCCTGCTTCCGTACACAGCAGAAGTGAGGTCAGCGTCCTTTGCTGTTGTAACAAGCTGGGCACAGTGCCAAAGTATGCTGTAACACCTCAGATAAGAGCAGGGGTGGGCACCATGGATAACGCTGGAATGGCTCTCAAACACACACACCACACACACATCTCTGCTCTCAGACTTGCATACATTTTAGGTCTGATCTGTCCACCCTATCAGACTAATCCATGGTTTAATACCCCCATTTTAATATACCAGTGGGGTGGCCTTCTTTGGGCTTTTTAAATCCATTCTAGCTTTGTTCAAAAGAGGTAGAGATTAGTCAAGTGTTTGAGCACAGGATCTTTTTAGGTGAGCTGGAGGAAAAAATAATTAAAAAGGAATTAAAACAAAAATAAAGCATTATAGCCAAAACAGCACACCACCTACCATTGCAAAGCCCTTTTTTTCCAAGCCAGAGGAATGTGAGATTAAAATGGAATTTGAGATTAAAATGGCACTTTTCACATTTATGGGCTGTGGTCCGTTTAAAAGAAACTGTCAATCTCAGTTACAGTTTCTTAAGTTGCGCATGACTGCGCTACAATCTCTCCAAGTTCCTTTTTATTCCCCATTTTTATATCATATGATCAGAGCTGCAAAAAAAACCCACGGCCAAAAAGACAACCTTTCAGTTTTATAGTTGCATAACATGAGACATGAGTACATTTTCCATTCCACAGTGTTCTGACTAATCTGCACCTAATAATAAACTTTAGTCAGAGAGCCATCAATATGGACATTACACAACTGATGATACACCTGCCTTTATGTACTCAGAGGTTTTTATGATGTCATTGCGACGTCACTGTTTATCAACCATACCTACACAGGTGACAGGACAGCAGAGGGCACTCTCATTGGCTACCTCCTACAACATAACAAGCCACAGACTGCACTACAGAACAGCTAGCATCGACTGAAGCACGCTGGTAACCTGTAACCTGTAGGTAACCTGCAACTTGGTGCTGGTGTGTACGCGTCAAACCCAGGATCCATGGCTCGAGCCCACCCAGCCACAATATTACCCGAAACGAAGGTGACCGTGTCCCATCTTGGGGACCTAGCGATTATGCCACGGGGAAGCGGACTAGGCCACCTCTTCCACATGCAGACACAGCCTTTTTCGACCACTGCTGATGTGTAGCACTCACCTGGGTGATGCACGGCAACCATTTTGTAACGGAATGTCCACCACATACAAGCAGAGGTGGGGAGGGAGGGAGCTCTTCATTTAAGCAGGGAATGATTGGACAGCAGGCTGTCTACCCGATTTGCTCTTTGCCAGGGGTGCAAATGGACCCTCAGAGAGTCAAGACCTCGTTTAAAACCCACCAAAAGATGGACAGTCTCTCCTAGTTCACTGAACACTTCTGGGACCCTACCCACCTGAGATTTGTTTTCAAATTGGTTGCACAATACTAATCTAATCTTGGTTGTTTAAACCATAATAATAACCGTTGCCATGGGGCGAGATTTCATATTTTTTCTTTTATCAAACCTGATGTGGTAGTAAACAACCAACCATCAGAGGCCATGTGAAAAAAACATCACTGATATCTATCGGGTGCTGATAAGACAGCAGCAAGGCCTTGCAGTCTGTGTTTGTGTTTGCGTAAAACAAATCACATAGAAGCTGTACAACCTCGGTGCTGACTGGAGGTCTTATCAGCACCCAATAGATATCAGTGATGTTCTTTGTTTTTTTTGACGGTTGGTTGCTTACTACCACATCAGGCACGATTAAAGAAGAAAAGCTAGCCTACACACGCCATGGCAGTGGTTATTCTTATCATGCTTAAAAAATGAATTTGACTTGATGCATTATTATTCCCCAACCCCCACTGCTGCAGACACCAAAGGGCAAGAGGAAGAGCCCTAGTGCCTCACAGCTGGGCTTCTGTCCACCCTGACCTGACCCGGTCTGGGAGAGGAAGAGCCCCAGTGCGCCGCCCGCCAGCCCAGAACAATGCACTTCCACCCCAGGGACCAGGGCATCCCGCTGTCTGCCGCTCTCTGGGGCTCAGCCACCACATGTTAAAACGTTTGGGGACTTCCTGGCTTCCTGTTTGGCTAACAACTCCTCTCTCTCATTCTCTCTCTCTCAGTTCAGTGTCTCTCTCTCTCCCTCTCAAGTTCAAATGAGCTTTATTGGCATGGATGACATGGAACATATTGCCAAAGTATGAAAAAAGACCATGAACATAGAATGAGGGTAATACTGTCTGGTATCTGTTAGCTGGGGTAATGTTATGTCATGCGCAAATCAGGTGTAACAATGAACATGTAAAATGTAATAAAGAAAAGAACATCAAAAAAAAAGAAAGATCAAGAAGAGAACTTCTAGAAACTTGTAGGTTAGGTTGGGCTGGGCTGGGCTCTCTCTCTCTCTCTCTCACACACACACACACACATTGAGATGAGGGTGGGTGTGGCAGACTGACTGACTGACTGAACACAGGAATGTAAATCACTCCTGTCCACTCCAGTGCCCCAGCGCAGCAAACCATACCACCCACAGGCAATTACAGCAGCGCACACACAGAAAACAAACAGGTATGCACTGTGTCTGCGCAAACGCATGCAGACATGTGCCTGAGCACTGGCACAGAAAGATTACAAGGGCCATACAATATCCAACACTACAGTAAAATGTAGTTTGAAAGTAATGACTAGAGGTCTACAGATCGTCACCACCCACCAGCGTACACACACACACACACACACACACACACACACACACACACACACACACACACACACACACACACACACACACACACACACACACACACACACACACACACACACACACACACACACACACACACACACACACACACACACTTTCCTTATCTCAAACACCAGGCCCAGGTTACCTGGGGGGAACTCCACCCATACAGCACCTGCTGCAACAGATCCCTACCTCAAGGCAAGCCAGGCTACGCTAAACACACCCGATCAGTCCTGCAAGTCCACCCTCCACGAGCACCCAACGCCAGGAAAACGGGCGGTCGAGAAGCTCGGACCAGGCCCGCTGTGCAGCTACACCGCCCTGAGTGTGGATGAGGTACGGAGCCATGACCCACGCGCGAGTGTGCACGTACTCCTACACTCACCCACATTCTTCACACAAACCAGTTCTGCCTTATCAGCCTGGCTGTGGTGTGTGCCTGTGCGTGTACGTGCATGTGTGTGTCCATTTTGACGTGTGGGTGTGTGTATAAACACTCGCTGTGATTGAGTTCCTGAACTGCACCCAGAGGTATGGTAGCCAGGCAACCAACCCGGCAATCAGGGGTCTTATCGGTACTCTTTGTGCTGGAGCTCCGCCCAGACCAAGCACAGAGGACCCCGCCCATCAAAGAGTGTAGTCTCTGCCGCCCGTCTGCCGAAACAGGAAAAGGAAGTGACTTGGCTGCACAGGACTTCCTATAGAGCATGCTGCTCCAGAGCTGAGCACCCTATCCTGTAGACAGATGAGCACACACACAAAACCACCATACACACACCCCCCCACGCAGCCATACCCAAACACACGGTCACAGTCAATCATCACAAACAGGGACATACACACTGCACTTGTGAAACAAACACCCTCTCTACCTGTATACGCACTCACACCATCACACACACAAAAAACACAACCTTTGCAGAACCATCACATTCAGCCACACAATATAGACACAACTGAAGGACAGTAACAGCTGGTGACATGCTGCCTTTTCAGAATTCAAAACGAGCTTCATTATGCAACAGGAACTGATCGAGACAAATGTTACTATTTACTTCAGCAAAATTTGGCACTTTCAGGAGAATAACTGGTTCTTAATCCAACGGTCCTGTCAACTTCAAAAGACTACCTGGGCGTACGACAGTAATGAGTAAAGCCGCGCAAAGTGCACAACCACAACCCCATCGGAACGTTCTGGAATGTTATGGTGGAGAGGAGAGGAGAGGAGAGGAGAGGAGAGGAGAGGAGAGGAGAGGGACAAGGACAACATTCTGTACTCCACTCTAGCTCTTTACCTCTGTTAGTTTATTGAAAAGCTGTAACAATGTCAGTGTTAGGATTCCACACAGCCAAGGAACGGCTTTGTACCGCGCAATGGTCCCAATTTGTTTACACTACGAAATATACAGCCCCATTAGAACTGTCTGCACAGTAGCACACAGTGTGCACAGTGTATTGGCCAACCTAAACAAATAAACTATAATACTAGGAAGTGCTGCTTGTTATACTGGCTTTCTGTCAGCGAAGCTAAACCTGAAGAACAATGTTGTCTACTGAAGAATGTTCAGCCAACTTTTCCATTCAAAACAGGTGGTGTGCTTTACATTTGAACCAAGAGCCGGGACTATGCAAAAGTACAGGCATGGAATAGGAAGTATAACGTGACTGCAAAACATAAACAAGTTACACTATTAATTGAGAAAAAACTTGAAAATATATGAGAATCAGACAAGGGACTGACCTTATTGCCTGTTGCTAAAGGGCAGCTTATAAGTACTGCTTTTGACATAAAAAAAGGACCAGGACAAAATTAGCTGTTGGATGGAAGCAAGAAGCATTCATTCATTCATTCATTCATTCATTATCCTAACCCGCTTATCCTGAACAGGGTGTCCAGGGGGGAGCCTATCCCAGCATACATTGGGCGAAAGGCAGGAATACACCCTGGACAGGTCGCCAGTCCATCGCACGGCACACACACCATTCACTCACACACTCCTACCTACGGGCAATTTAGACTCTCCAATCAGCCTAACCTGTAGACACGGGGAGAACATGCAAACTCCACACAGAGGGCCCAGCCGAACGGGGATTCGAACCCAGGACCTCCTTGCTGTGAGGCGGCAGTGCTACCCACTGCACCATCCGTGCCACCGAAGCAAGAAGCAGTTGAATAATTTTAAATCCAGCAAAGATCGTGGCACACTGATGTCTAGAGACAAAGCAAGTGCCGACTTTCACATACCATTGGTGTTCAGCCACAAGTGTGAGCCAACGTCGCTGTACGGATCTGTTTCTTATTCGGCTATTTTGTAAGTTATTGTTTTGTTGGTTAGCCTATTTCATTGCACTTCATATGGCAGTTGCTGTTTGGGCAAATGCCATTGACGTTATTGGTTTATTATAACTCAAAATAAACTGAACTGAAATATTTAATTTAATAAAATTGGTGTATTTGAGCCTCACTTTCAGAGTTCTGAAAATGTCGGTGTGATCGCGACCCACCCTTCCCGGTCACCCCCCGGTCACTGCCCGGTCACCGCCCGGTTATCACCCGCAGCTGCGATAGCCAAACGTGACCGTCCGTGACATCCCCCCCCCCACCAGGAAGCCACAACTAAAGCAGGAAGCCCCAGTCACCGCGCAGGAATGTGGTGTGAGAGGACGACCGTGAGGACACGTTGGGAGAGGGCCCGCGCTCCTGCCTGTCCCTGGCAGAGCCCAAACTGAGTGAGCGCTGCACTACAATACTCTCAATCTCCTAATATTCAATATTTCAATGATTACTGAACAGCTGTTAAAACTGATTAGTGATCTAGCGACCAAGTATCCGATATTAGGCCTAATACCTACCATAGACTCTAGTCCAATTAAGTGCAAAGGTTCAAACCAGTGCAACTGCTACTGTAATATGAAGGCCTACATTTAAATGCTAGCTAGTGTCAGGCTTGTAGGCTTCTAGGCAGACCGTTCTCAATAACAAAATAATTTTGACGCAAAGACACAAAGAAAAAGTAAGAAAAGCTGGTATCCCCAAATTAAGAAAGCTTCCCAATATACAGCAACAATGAAACTCGAGAGAAACTGATCACAACACGTTCACCTCCAGCCTGAAATGTTGAAATACCTGCTTAGCAAAACCATAATCACTGTAGTACGGTTCTGCATAAACGCGGGGTGTTGCTGCAACACCTCAGAAATGTTGTAAGAGTGCAGAGCCTTGACAGGCAGATGTGCTCACTGCTCAGTGCACACAGGACCCGAGTTCCACAGCGAGGGGATCAGGGCAGTGTTTTAAACACAGTAGCCAATGTGTCAGTGACACGGCCAGGCTCAAAAGTCCACAATAAGAGAGATATCAGACTGAGAAAACCACTAAACACCTCCTATCCGTGCAGTTAAGTGCTGTTATGCTATCTGGCAGGGCAGCAAAGTACAAACTGGAAAACAAGTGCAGGCAGACAGACCGAGACAAACAGACACACACAGCAGCGCAAATGTAATATTGTCTTTTCAGGTTAATTTAGCTATCCTTTTAATTCCAGCGTTGTCGTTTTTAAATTGTAAATCTTGCATTTTAATGGTTTCTTTGGAGTATTTGTGTTCTAGCAACACAATGATAGAGGCAGGCAGAGATCATCAGGAATGCGCCTTATCAGCATGAACCTCAACTGTCCAGGGTCTACATAAGAACTCGGTCTGCGGATACGCAGTGCTCTCGAAACGTCGTTGTAATGTCACACCAAAGCTACTGTATTGTTGTGAAGCTTTGGGAACACCCCGCCAGCGTTGGTGACACACAAACAGGGTCGGGGTGGGGATAGGCGTAATCAGAGCCGTTAAACTTCATTACACACGCGGCGCAAACAGGCGTTTAGGGAAACATCAGCTGAGCTGATTTTCAGCACGGTGCCAAACCAACGCCTATCAAACAGGGAATAAGCGCAGGGGCTTCAGTTTACCACCCCATGGGACTGCACACGCCCACAGAGGAACCTTTAGCATTGGACAGAGCCAGCGCTTGTGCAGCATTGCGCAGTAACTGCCCAGAGTTACTGAGACAGCACTGCATTTGACTATGTATGTTTACACTGGTCGTTTAGCAGATGCTCTTATCAAGAGCAAGTTACACAGCTTACATTTTTACATGTTTCCACTGTTTGTGTGTGTGTATACATGTATGGGAGTATGCAAGTATGCATTTGTGTGTGCTTGCATGTGTATTTGTGCATGTTAATTATGCATGAATCAAATGCTATTTTTATATTGCATTGTGCCGATAAAACAGCTTATTTTGTGTTTGTGTGTGTGTATAAGAGCAAACATGCATACGAGAGTGTGTGTATTGCGTGTGTGTGCATATAAGTGTTTGTGTGTGTGTGTGTGTGTGTATATAAAGTCCAAACATGCACACGAGAGTGTGTGTATGCATATGTGTGCGCATGCGTGTGTGTGTGTGTGTATGTGTGTGTGTGTGCGCATAAGTGTGTGTGTATGCTATGTTTGCGTCACGCTCTCTCACCCAGGGCTTTAACGGCGATCTGGCGCGTGAGGGGTGGGGGGATGTTGATGCACACCAGGTCCACGTCGGGGTGCAGCAGCACGTCGTCGGTGTGGCTGGTGTAGAAGGGGATCCCCAGCTCCTGGGACAGCGTCCTGGCCTCCTCCTCCGTGCGCCCCCACACCGCCTGCACCACGAAACCCTCGCCCCTCAGCAGGGGCACCAGCACCCGGGCGGTGCTGCCCGTCCCGAACACCCCCACCCCTGGCAGCATGGCAGCGTCGCCCCCCGTCCTGGGACCTCTCTGCTCCACTGCAGGGGCTCACAGCTGGGCGCGCATCCCAGGGACCTCCGACCACCTGAGACGGGTCTAACTCCTGGTGACCCTACTGGAAGTGTGCAGATCCAGATATGGGCAACAGGGCTCTTCAGTAAAGTCTGTGGTTCAGCTCCTCCCAGCCTACGCTGCTGAAACTAAAATGCAAAAAAGAAGAGCCTCAGAGACAAGTTTTGACTGCCGTTGGACCGGGGAACTGACAACCCAGTTTATCAGGGCTGCAGTGTCTTCTTGCACTTCATTTACATCACTGATAGGCTATGGATTCCAAACACCCTATTTCCAAGACCCAAGTCAACAGTTGATGTAAAGCACGCCCACTAATTTATTACAGGGGACAGCAGCTCACTGTTTGAAACCAAACATTAATTCTTCCCATGAGCCCGTGATGAGAGAGGAAGATAAATTATTCCTCCATTTGTACTTCAGGGCCAGATGCAGAATGCATTGTCTGCATCGTATAAAGAGCGCTATTCATAAAAGGTGTCATTGTCACCCTCCACTGTATCCATGACTAACTGCGGTATTGCTACCTGTGCATGCTCGTGCTCATCAGGAGCCCAGACACACGCGCAGTTAATACTGGCACATCGTAAAAACACAAATAGGCTAATCAGGAAGTGCTTCCGCGATGCGACCAAGCTTTTACAGAACAAGTGCAGAGACGGCTCGTATTACTAGCAACTCCGTGGTGGCGAAAATAGTCACTGATGGAAGTTTAAACGAATATTGTTATACTAGCGAGCTACTTAATATAAGCAACCACTCCCTGCTAGCTTGCATCGCGGCAGCTTGCAAGTCACCGTCACTTTTCCCACAAACAGTAACAAAATCACATCCCCCACAGACATAGCTAGATACAGCCGTGATTAACAGATGGTCACTCAAGCCCTAGATACCATTTTTTATTCAAGAAGCTTGCACCTGCTTAGCAACGCGGCAAACAAAGGCGAGATGCACTCCCATACATTATTTTTTCATGAAAGAAGCAGTGAGCTCTATTTATTGCGAATATATCATTACTAATAAGTCACACATTTGCGTCGACTTGTACGTTCTTGGTCTAAGTTACAGACTCTGAAGAAGCAGCAGCAAATGGACCCTATAGTTTTATGTTTGTGTGACAAGCCCCCTCCTCATCCACTGACAACCCAGAGCTAGCCACTTCCCATTAGCTGGTATCATTCACTAAGTCCAGTCTTGCTTGCAGAGTAACTCAAATGGAAGGAATGTCGACGGGCAGCTTGTGCGCTAGAATATTACGTTTAAATCTTAACATTGCCCCATCAACGTTTACACTTAGATAAAATATAACAAACTGTAATTGCAGATATAGCTTACTTAAATGTAATAAATTGTGTAGCTAGTCTGGAAACTAGACGAATTAAAATCGCCGACGTTACCGTTTGGCTGCGTTTCTAAAATGCTATTCATTCCGATCCATTCACAACGTCCCCTTGTTTGTTTAGCTAGCTATTCAGTCAGCCAGTCGTCCAATAAAGGGGAGAGCAAATCGATGCTCCGGCCAGAATAAAGGGCATTTCACAAAATCGCGATGTTGAAGCCAAGCTTGGGGGGTTGGTTATTACACAGCAACCTTAGCATTAAATTAGCTAGCACAATGATAAAAAAAATTAACTTAACAAGGAAGCTACATAGCTACCTTTTCTTTCTTCGAGTCCTTTAACTCAGATGTCCAGATGTCCAGATGTCAGAAGCACTTCGCGAGTGATGCTGGACGAACACCGCGCACAGCTCCCACTCGGTCACGTCGGGCGATGCTAGCTCAGAATTCACTACCCCTTGTTTTCAGTAGCTAAACCTACAGCACCAAAGTCATCAGAGGAATTTCGCTTTCTGGCTTCCGAATAGCAACGTATTTAAAAACTGAAACATATGTGAACCTCGTCCCCGCTGTTTATGATAAGGTTTGTTTGAAGCCAGACTGGATAAGCCCGGTCCAATTTCCCTTCATGATCGGCAGCGAACTGAATATTGTGAGGCTGCGCAGACCGCGCCGTTTGACAAACCTAACCACGCCCATCAACGCACTGAGCTGTCAATTAGGTTTTAAAGAGGTAGTTAGTTCACTTTCTGTGGTTAAATTATTTCAATGTATCAGCGACTTTATTATAGCTTCAGATATATGCGTGTCATTGCCCGATTCTCAATTAAGGAATTAGTCTTAGCGGGGATATGAAAACAAATAAATAAAATTATTTATTATATATATATATATATATAAATAAATTGTGAATTGTCGCTACAAAATTAATTTGTTCATATCTTGTTCACGGAATTTCACATCCTTGTCTTCTTTCACTTCCTTGTCTCAAGATTAGCCGCTTGATGTGGGTAGAGCGCGTTTCATACAGACAGACTGATATAAGTGAAAATAAACAGAACATGGACTCGTGGGGACTTGAAACTCAAGATTTGACAAAAGAAATGAAGACTGAAATAACGACAGAGGTCAAAAGTAATTTGCACATGGATGTGTATTTTAATAAAAATAATTCTGTCAAAATACAACAGAATACAATATTTCTTTACCATATTTCCAGTACATAGTTATTTTTTTTTTTCATAATTATGTTTTTCTTTTTTTATTTTGTTTTAAAGGTTTTCAAAGGTTCATGCTAAGTAGAGAGGGTAACTTATTTCACAAATACTAAAATCAAACTCAAATAAAATTCAAATCATAATAAAATTAATTGTGCACAACTTGTATATATATATATATATTTAATGAATCTAATTTTGTTTCCCCTGCTATTTTGGGGGTGTATATGAAGTGTACTTGACTTCACTTCAACAACAAAAAAACCCCAATAAAATAAAAATCTTAAGATATTGAGACAATTTGAAAGTATGGCTGCTTGGGAGGGGGAAGGGGAGGTCTCCAGGTGTTGGAGCCTCACCTGTTTTACAAAAACACAAATTTCCCCCTACTGTTTGGCTCTCATCTCTCAGGCAGTTTAAATCAGACAACTGGATCCTTAAAATTCCATCTTTTGAAAATGTCAAATAACATTACAAGTGGCTAAATTATGAGTTGACTATGCATTCAAAGATTTGATTTGCCTATTTAAATTTTTGAGCAGTCTTTTAAACCTACAAAACGCCCTCTGTAACATGTGGCACCATTAGGTGCGTTGAAACAGGCACAGTAGCAGAGAAGAACTGTTCAATGAACAGTCGGACAATTTTACTGAAATACCGGTTTGCATGATTTCTTTACAACATTATCATAGTCACCATCAAATACACTTCTCTGCTCTCTATACTGCATGATTTGAATTGACAAACACAAGAAAGAGCAGACAGGTTGGGTACATGGTATTATTACCAATTAATGGCTGGTGTCACATTGATGCACTGTGCTACAGTGTTAAGAAATATATATACTGCAGTAATCCCACGGCATAATAGTGGCCTTATAGGAGCTGCTCTACTCAAGTTAAATCACACAATTAGTCTTTCAAAATCTATTAAATAGCCAGCTGATTGATTCCTGTACTCTTCCCAGTGGAACAGGGCATTCACCAGCTCAGCAGTTCCATAAAAGGAGGAAGGAAAACATGGGCACGACATTCCGGAATATGCTTAGACTATCTCTGGACTACACCTCCCATCATGCCCTTCAGCAAAAATGTTCTGAGTGACACTGCAGACTGCACATTTCACTCTCCCCCTACTCTACCTTGTACAGTGTGTTAGGGGTCAGGAGCAGAAATGAACTAGATCAACACCTCTGAAGGGGATATGGGCAAACAATCTCATGAAGGCTGGCTGCATTTCAAAAGGAACAAAGCTATACTGCCGAAGTATATTCAAAACACAGTACAGCACCATCTGCCAATTATCTGTGACAACTGACCCACATACTAGCGGTTATAGCAAGTTAGTAGTAAAGAACATACGGGGGAAAAATGCAATGGAATAATTCGTTTAAAAATAATGAACAAAACCAATGATATCCGTAGCCACATATTATCACAGTGGCTGGGTCAGAGTTAATGAATTAGTGCAGCTGCTTCTAAAGCAGGCCAAGCGAGAGAGACAGAGGCAGGTACAGAGTCACACAGCTCAGCCTCAAGGAAGCATGGGGCATGGTGCGAGGGAGAGGGAGAGGGAGAGAGAGAGCAAGGGGAAGCACTGTTATATGATAAACTAGTGTGCCAAAGGTTTACAAAGAGCAAAATCCTTGCTGTGCAGAAGACACTGCTTATATTTTGGATTTGTCAATATGGCTTCCAGGAAGGACCTCGCATTCATAAACCCCCGATTTAAATGATGTCAGTTTCTGCCACAGATTTGGAACATGGAACTCCTGTCCATCAGGACTGCCTGCTGCTCACATTCCCTTCCATGCTTACTTTCAATGGCTACATCAGATTGAGGAACTCTATGACTTAACATGGAACAGCGCAGTACCCAAAATGCACATTGTCATGGTATTCTTCATTTGGGAAAATGAGATAATCCATCTTATTTTATATAACTATAATGGTTTGTCCTCTCTAAGCAGGTTCAAGAAGTATAATTAGAGAAATAAGATGTTAAAAAGTCATCATCATCACAGTATGAGTAAGCAGTGATATTTGGCATGTTATTTCTCCTGGTCCTTAACGATTCAGGGTTATTTTACAACCGAGGAAAAATAAAGAAGAAATGAAAAGCAAGAACTACCGCACAACAGAGCTAGAACCACAACAGGACCACGTATGATTGACTACGTTTCCCAGCATGCAGTGCAAGCACCCTGTGGCAAGAGCCTCCACTCAAAAATGAAATGGAGATACACAGCCCTTCTTCACAAAGAGAGAGAGCGAGCACGAGAAAGGAGGGGGGGAGCTTTACTCGTTTTTCCTGTTGTTTGTTACCTAATGAAATGCTAACACACTCAATGTTAGTAGTTTATCAAATATAAGTCCTTTCCAAGCTCTATATTGCTGGTCTATTAATATATTGTTAATCTCCTAGGCAACAGGCCCATCATTGATATACCCACATATTTAGCTGAATGATGGGAATCACTAGTTTCTGTGAATGGATATTCCAGTAAGTAGCTCCCACTGGTTCAGCCAAAAGGTTGGGAAAATACATTTTCATTGTGTTTATTTTTCAATGCTGTTCATATATATAAAAAAAAAATAATAATAATAATAATAAAAAAACAATTAAAATCTCCCTCTATTTAAATATATTTCTCAGTTAATTAACCCGCTCACACTCACTGGCACTAAAAGGCCCTCGATGGACCTTAAGACTTAAAGCTGTAGATGGTGCTAGGGATCAACAGCAAGGTAACAGTAGCCAGGTGCATTAGACTTCAGCGTCTCAACCGGCAGTCACGTCTAAAATGCATTTTTCGCTGTTGTTTTTCTTTCATTTGATACATTTCATTTTATACTTCAGGTTTTGAGGTACTCCACTTATCTCGAAAACAGAACACGCAAAACGGATCCACGATAACGAAGCACTGGCGGTCTGATGCTCGTCGCTGCGGAGCGCTAGCGCGATGTCGAGACGATAGCGGGTGAGCTGGTAGCCATGCATATTCACTGAAGCGCTTTTCGGCCTTTGTTTGTTAGCTTTTAATCGATAAACATCAGCGGCGAGGACAACCTGCCAGAAAACACAACACCACATCTTTTCAGACTCTCTCCCCCCAAAAAAGAAAAAATCTAAATGATTCAGAAGGGAAAAATCATAGAAGCCTGGACAGACTCAATAGCCAAAGGACTGCTGGTAGAACTAAATTAATTTCAGCAACATTCCATTTTGAAATGACATATGCATTGTGTTTACCTGAGTTCTGAGTGAGAGAAACCAAAATATCTTGCTTCATTACAATGATGTATACACCTTATTAGCTGTATCTTTAATATGGCATACACAAATTTAAAATATTATTTGGGGAATTTCATTCCACCCTTAAAAACAAAAGGAACTAGATTTTTTCCCAAGATGAGCACAACAACAAAATAAAAACTAAAAATAAAGACTAAACAGAATAATAATTATCTTTAAATAGTGTCACACAATCTGTATTTGATAATACTAAATTAAAAAAAGAAGCCTTTCTCTCTTGTATGTCCCCCTCCAAATGTTTCCACCAATTGCAAACAGCACACCAATCAAAACTCATGCGCTCCTCTGATACCATGGCCACAAACTGGAAAGTCCTCTTCTTAGCTGTCCTGTACATTGCCTGCAAGAAATAAGAAAGAATGTTCGGATTCCACCTGGGAAGTGACACTCATCTTTGACACATTTCTACTATAACTCTTTTCAGGCAATCTGTATGAAATATAATCACCCAATAAGTGCAATAACAGGTGTGTACAGACCGACTGGCAAACCGCACGTGCACACACACACACGCGCACACACACACACGCGCGCACAAGAATACATCCATCCATCCATCCATCCATTGTCTTAACCCGCTTATCCTGAACAGGGTCGCAGGGGGCTGGAGCCTATCCCAGCATACATTGGGCGAAAGGCAGGAATACACCCTGGACAGGTCGCCAGTCCATCACAGGGCACACACACACCATTCACTCACACACTCATACCTATGGGCAATTTAGACTCTCCAATCAGCCTAACCTGCATGTCTTTGGACTGTGGGAGGAAACCGGAGTACCCGGAGGAAACCCACGCAGACACGGGGAGAACATGCAAACTCCGCACAGAGAGGCCCCGGCCGACGGGGATTCGAACCCAGGACCTCCTTGCTGTGAGGCGGCAGTGCAACCCACTGCACCATCCGTGCCGCCCCACAAGAATACAGATAAGTTTATATCAAGTTAGCTCTGCTACAGTTTAAAAAAAGAAAAACCTGTAGGACCACCACTGATTAACTGCAGGACTTGCTTTAGTATGCCATGCCTTCTACATTACATTACATTACATTATTGGCATTTGGCAGACGCTCTTATCCAGAGCGACGTACAACAACCAGCAGATGGCGATAAACCAATTGCCTGGAAACCCAGACGGTGAGATTGTGACATCTCGAGACACTCTCACCTCACAGTCTGAGAACGGCACTTACTGTCCGCACAGCAGGAATGTGTCAGCTGAAGCACTGCTCAAAACTTCCACAGGGCACCTTGTGGAAGTACGGCAGATTTGACACGTCTCCTCTCACTATTTTGCCAATTCACCGTATCTCTTAGTTTGTTTGAACCAAAACCTTTACTTTAGACCTGTCCATTAATATGATTGACTAAAAAAGAGTTTATCACTGTGCAATGCTTTGTCCACACTGCAAAAAACTTAAATATCCAAATATCCGATATTTATATACAAAAATAAATATCTCAAGTATTTTACAAGTATTGTACATATTGTGTTATATCTAAACTTATATTAGCTTTTTGCTAAATAAGACAAAAATACAAGTGAGACAGTGTGACTCATTTGAAGATTTGCCAATGGGGTAAGTAGGAACTGTAAAAAAGCAAATATTTTCGACTTGAGAGAATTATTATTTGTATTTCTGAAAGTTTCATTACAAGACTAAAATACTTGTTAGGACAGGCGATGGTTTGTAGTGCAGGCATATTGCATAGAGCTTAATGCAGCCGCTTACAGCCAGGAAAGCATTAAGGTCAAACTAAACTGTGCGTGTCGATGGGAGGTAAGGACAAGAACCGGCTGCTGTGCGAGATCACAGGGATTATGGGAACTGCGGTCCGTCTGGGTGGATTATGGGTAGTGCGGTCCGTCTGGGTGGATTATGGGTAGTGCGGTCTGCGTGGGGGACTCACCTTGGCGGCGGCTAGTGCAAAAAGTTGTCGATTCTGGCGAAGGAGCAGGAGCCAGACCGCACCCGGGCCATCAGCTGCACGCACTCGGTGGCCTGCCCCAGGGCCAGCATCAAGGGGGGCTGTTTGGGCAGGTTCTGTGACTCTGGGGGCAACAGGGCAGACACAGCGCAATTACTGAATTACTGAATTATTAAGTTCCATCTGCGTTCTGAGTGGTATTCCAAGCAAATACAACCTTTTACATTTTGATTTGTTTAATACTTTATACAAAATTGTGCACACGTATTTAGTGCCACAACGTATTTATGACACCAACTCATTTTTGTCAAACAAATGTCGAATTCAGTAAGCACCTTATAATTCTAAGGTATGAAAAATACTTGATTGAGGTTTTGATTGATTGAGGTTTTTAAATTCAAAATGGGATTAAGAACACAATTAAAAAGCACTAATTAGGCTGAAATCTGTCAGCAGATCATGGGGGCAGAAGTGGAGATGAGTAAAAGGTATTTCCTGCACAGATCTCAGAAAGAATCTCTTTTTTTTACACACAGACTGAGCATGTAACAGCATGCATCTCAGGCAGAGACTCATGGAGTGCTTAAATCCAGGCTAGAGAACATGCATATCTGTGACTATATGCATGTTCTCATACTAAATGTATGTTCTGCTCATGTAAGCTTATGTGCTGTATCTGGATGTGCTGTTCTGATAGGGGGTGTATGTGAGTGTGCTTGTGTCTGGGCCTTACCCAGTATGGCACTGTTGAGGGCAGAGCAGATGGACTCTCTCTGCATGGGGTCAAGCTGCTGTCCAACTGGGCAGTTCCAGGGGTCCGCATACGCTAAGAGACTGAACGCATCCTGAGAGAGAGAGAGAGAGGGGGGGGAGACAGAGAGAGAGAGAGAAAGAGAGAGAGACAGAGAAAGAGAGAGAGAGAGAGGGAGAGAGAGAGAGAGAGAGATATAGTGAGAGCCCCTTGCAGCACCCCCCCTCCCTGTACCTGTAATCCCCCCCTGCGTACCTGCAGCACCCCCCCTCCCTGTACCTGTAATCCCCCCTGCGTACCTGCAGCATCTTCTTGTGAGTGGCGTTCTTGCCGTACTCCCGGCACAGCTGCTCGTTGAGCGCCTGGAGTTCTCGGCCGAACTGGATCATCCTCTCCGTCGCCGCCTGGTTCCCGCCACACAACTGCCTGGGGGCGCAGCTGTCCTCTGGGGGGTCAGAGGTCACAGGGGTACAGAAGTCAGGTTAATGTTCACTCACATAATGGCCAGACTCATTAGGTCACTGCGACCCAGATCTCTCCCTCATGTTTAAAATGAAGGAAGCAAGTGCGTGGAGAAAGAAATGGAGTGTGGGAGGGAGGGGGAGGGAGAGAGAGAGAGAGAGAGAGAGAGAGAGAGAGAGAATAGAGAAATGGAGCAAGTGTGTGGGAGAGAGAGAAAGAGAGAAAGAGGAAATGGTGAAATGGAGCGAGTGTGTAGGAGAGCGAGAGAGTGTGTGTCAGAGAGAGAGAGAGAGAGAGTGTGTGTGTGTGTGTGTGTGTATGTGTGTGTGGTGTTTGTGTGTATGTGTGTGTGGTGTGTGTGCATGAGTGTGTGTGTGTGGTGTATGTGTGTGAGTCTGTGTGCGTGTGGTGTGTGGTGTATGTGTGTGAGTGTGAGTGTGAGTGTGTGTGCAGGGCTGTACCTGTCACTCCGTTCCCCAGGCTGTTGTCGTCTGTCTGCAGGATCTCCTCGTGTTTGTACGTGCCGTTCATGATCCTGGCTGGAGAGGTCTCTGCCACCCCGTTACTGTAATGCTCCCCCTCGATCTCCATCTCACTGTCGCTGCAGAACGGACACATACACGCGCACACACGCACACGCACAAACATGCACACACACACACGCACGCACGCACGCACACACGCACACACGCACACACGCAGAGAGACACACAAGCACACGTGAAAGCACACAGGCTAGAAATGTTCAAAATGGACACATACAAGATCATATATTTGTACATTTTTATTTGATAACCATTGTCTTTTAAACATCCTTGCTCAGTTTACATTATCACTAAATTGCCTCTTGCTTTTGGAAAGCCTGGCTATTAGATAGTTTATTAGATGAACATGTTAATGTTTCCTGTGTTTATTACCCATTTGATTGATTTGTTTTGTGATTGTAATTCAGTTCAGTTATTCTCTATGTTTTGGTAAAGCAGGCTGCCTTTTGGTGCTTGACAAATAACAATGATTTTTACTGATTATAATGAAGTCTGGTGAATATAACAGATTAATATATCGTACTTTGTGTGTGATATGCAGACTCACACACTTTGCCAGTATGCCTTATACGGCTATTAATTTAAATGAATGAAATTCTTTAATGACATTTTCATAGTTCAAATAGTGTAAACCGCTAATGCACAAGCATGGGCGGACTCGTACACGCGAGGTCACAGGTAGAGACATGGCGGAAGACACCCACACCCCTGTTTTTGACTTCAATGATGATGTAATGTTTTTAATTCTCCCATTGGCTTCTTACATGGCCATCTCCCAGCCAATCAGAACTCTGAACAGACCGCAGCGCTCCGGAGGGGATTTACCCAGCTGTAATCGGCCTTCATGTGTGCCTTCAATAAACACATCGCCTCATAAACACTCAGATCCTTCAACGTACCAGACAGGCCACATGGGGGCGCCAGAAACAACAACAACAAAAAGCCATTTCCCCTGGTGGGCGCACCAGTGACTGCAGCGTTTCAGAACATGAAGGGAGAAATGTGAGGAAATGGATGATATGACAGTCTCATTCTTCCCTCTTTCATCACTCTCTTTATTCTCTTCTTTCCGGTAAATCCCTCAACACAACGCACCACTTCCTCCCCGGGAATGTGGTTCAGCTTGCTCCCTCTGAACCCCCCCTAACACGGTGCGTCTCCCCGCCCAGCCCACCTGGTCTCCTGGTTGCTGGTTCCGCTGTGAGGCTGGGACTTGGTGGAGTCGGTGGAGTTGGACTCGGAGTAGTTGACGGAGGAGGGGGAGGAAGAGGAGGAGGAGGAAGTGGAGCTGACACCAGGGTATTTGTTGTGGCTCTTGTTCTTGCTAGGGGTGACCCCGTTACTGCAGGTGGGGCTGTCTGCTCCTGAGGGTGGGGGTAATATCAGGGAAGGGTAAGACACCTCACTGCCACAGTATCTCCATCTACTGTGTGATTCAGTCAATTACTGCTGTGTGCACAATTACGTGAGTTAACAGGTGTGTGCCAGTGTGTATGCGGTATCACATGTGCTGTGCAGGTTGGTGTGTGGCCAGACTCATCCATGTGTGCGTATGAACAGTAACAGTGCCATGTAGGTTGGGGTGTATGTGTGTGTGTGTGTGTGTGTGTGTGTGTGTGTGTGTGCACGTGTGTGTTTGTGTGTTACCTGTGCTATGCAGATGTGTGTGTATGTGTATATGTGTTACCAGTGCTGTGCAGGTTGGTGTATGTGCGTGTGTGTGTGTCTTACCTGTGCTGTGCAGGTTGGTGTATGTGCGTGTGTGTGTGTCTTACCTGTGCTGTGCAGGTTGGTGTGTGTGTGTGTGTGTATTTGTGTGTGTGTGTGTGTGTGTGCGTGTTACCTGTGCTGTGCAGGTTGGTGTGTGTGTATTTGTGTGTGTGAGTGTGAGTGTGTGTGTGCGTGTTACCTGTGCTGTGCAGGTTGGTGTGTGTGTATTTGTGTGTGTGTGTGTGTGTGTGTGAGTGTGTGTGTGTTACCTGTGCTGTGCAGGTTGGTGTGTGTGTATTTGTGTGTGTGTGTGTGTGTGTGTGTTACCTGTGCTGTGCAGGTTGGTGTGTGTGTTACCTGTGCTGTGCAGGTGGGGGTTGGTGGCTCCGTGCCGGGGGCTCAGGCTGGGGGATCCGGGGTAGCTGTCCTGGGACTTGGGTGAACGGTTACTGAAGCAGCGCACCTCACTGTCTGAACCATTCACCATCTCCACAAACTGCCGACACCTGAGGAGAGCACACACAACCATTCACCATCTCCATAAGGCTAACAAACATTCACCATCTCTAGAACATTCACAACCATTCAACATCTCCATAAGGCTAACAAACATTCACCATCTCTAGAACATTCACAACCATTCAACATCTCCATAAGAATAACAAACATTAACCATCTCTATAACATTCACAACCATTCAAAATCTCCATAACATACACAATGATTGACCTTCTCCATAACTTACACAACCATTCACCATCTCCATAACACTATCAACCATTCATCATCTCCGTAAGACTAACAAACATTCACCATCTCTATAACATTCACAACCATTCAACATCTCCATAAGACTAACAACCATTCACCATCTCTATAACATCATATGCATAAGCATTCTCCTCCTGGTTTTAGTATCTATAACACTTACAAAACAAGCAGTGACAAAAGTCTCTAACCCCGCCCCCAGAGCCCAATTCCTCAGTGTTATCATAGTCAGTGGCAAAAGTGTAGCTTAAGTAGAGAGAATACAACAGTGAAGGAGAGGGAGATGGATTGAAGAGTAAAATAACTAACAACAAATTAACTATTTAGGAGAGCAACAGGGTTCTTAAAAGGTGTGACTCACCATCTCAACCATTCAGTCTCCAAAACATCCCCCAATCGTTGACCATCACCATAACACTGACAAACATTCACCATCTCCATAACGATAATAACATTCATCATCTCAATAAGAGTAACAGTGACATCTATTCACAATCCCCCACAGGAGGAGAGTATGCAGGTGTACACACACACACACACACACAAACTGCACACACTCATACACATACCCAGACACTCAGACAGCATATATACAGACAAACTCAAATGGGCAGGTTCACACACACACACACACACACACACACACACACACACACACACACACACACACACACACACACACACACACACACACACACACACACACACACACACACACACACACACACACACACACACACACACACACACACAGCCTTTGCCTTTTGCCTGAAGCATCAGTTTGGAACATCTGCTGTAATCTTGTGCCTAAGAGACGAAACGTACTCCACCCATCCCTGCAGAGCATGACACCAAGGCAACTCCCTGCTCTGCTACTGCTACTGCCTCTGGCTATGCACATTCACTGATCCATTAATACAGTCTGCACATTCACTGATCCATTAATACAGCCTGCACATTCACTGATCCATTAATGCTGTCTGCACATTCACTGATCCATTAATGCTGTCTGCACATTCACTGATCCATTAATACATTCTGCACATTTACTGATCCATTAATACTCTCTGCACATTCACTGCTCCCCAATCCATTAATACTCTCTGCACATTCACTGATCCCCAATCCATTAATACTCTCTGCACATTCACTGCTCCATTAATGATATCTGCACATTCAATGATCCATTAATGCTGTCTGCACATTCACTGATCCCCAATCCATTAATACTCTCTGCACATTCACTGCTCCATTAATGATATCTGCACATTCAATGATCCATTAATGCTGTCTGCACATTCACTGATCCCCAATCCATTAATACTCTCTGCACATTCACTGCTCCATTAATGATATCTGCACATTCAATGATCCATTAATACTGTCTGCACATTCACTGCTCCCCAATCCATTAAAACTGTCTACACATTCACTGCTCCCCAATCCATTAATATGGTCTACACATTCATTGATTCCATCAATCAATAAATACTGTCTGATAATCTAACCAACTAACTGCGCTTTGCCCTGCAATATATTCAATAATTTTGACCACTGAAGGAGTTTTCTATTACCATTGCGTCTGCCAAATGTGTCAACGAACTCATTGGAGGCTGCAGATCTGCTATACACCCCCCCCCCCCCCCCCCCCCCCCCCGCCCTTGAACCAAAATGGTGCCACCTTCCCCATGTGTAGGACTGTTTTCCTCATATTGTTCCTGTGATGAATTTCTCACTGTGAGAATCAGAGTTTATTTGAACAGAGCTGAAGGCAGAAGAATAATGCTCAGTGCGTCTCAGTTTATGTGCAGTTTAACCTGCCGTAGTGCTTCAAGTTCTGGGCGCCGTTTGTTTCCTGAGCAGCTTTGCATCTGCTTTTGCCTGATGTTGATATCCTGGATCCTGGATCGACTGCATCGATCGGAGTTTAATGAGGTCGTTTATTTCCTTGCTGTGGTTGTCCAGAGCTTAAACACAAGAGCTCAGTTCTCGGCTACTAGTTCCACAAGAATGAATAAAGGAGCAACTTCTATGACATGAAGAGTAAATTGGGGTCGTGTTTGAGGTTACTTACATAAAATTGAAAAGGTAAACTGGGGTTGCATCTTCGGCTACTCACTTCGACATGAAGAGTAAATTGGGGTTGCGTTTTAGGCTACTCACTTCAACATGAAGAGTAAATTGGGGTTGTGCTCTAGGAGTCCGGGGTAGAGCTGCTGTGTGGCGTCGATAGCTTCTCCAACCCGGCCTGCTAACACCAGCTTCTGTATTCCTGTAGGAGGGTGGAAGAGAGACTTTTGTTTGCGCGCGCGCGTGTGTGTGTGTGTGTGTGTGTGTGTGTGCTTGCGTGTGTGAGGCGCAGGAGGAAGAGAGAATGCATAGATCTGTATATATGCTTGTGTGTGTGAGACAGAAAACATGTTTGTTTAGGCATTTGTGTGTGGTTGTGTGTTGTGTCAGAGAGAGACAGCATGTTAAAGACTGTTTGTATGTGCGAGCGTGAATGTCTGAGAAACAGAGTGCTGAAAGAAAGGAGCGAGTCTCACTCTGTCGGTTCTTTATCGATGTCTGCTCTTCCTGGATCATGGTCTCCGTGGCTCTCGCGAAGGCCGTCGCCGTGGCACAGTACCCATGATGCACCAGGTAACTGGACACCATACTGTGAGAAAAGGGTGACATCATCAGCGACAGCGGCGGCTGATCAGAGCCTGTCGCCCTCCTCACAGCCCTGCTCCGCCGGCAGGAAGTCAGTCAGAGTTCAGCTGCGCTGCGTGCATTTCCCAGATTAAAAGATTTTGGGGGCTAATCGCAGTCAGACAACTAAACTGGCCGTGCAGTGCGCAAGAGCACAAACGCACACAGAGGCAATGTCAACACAATCAGACACGCACATCTTCCCCCTTATGAACCAGTAGGTCTGATTATTGTGTGTGTATGTGTTACTGAAAGTGTGGGTATGTGTGCGTATTTGTGCATGTTAGAGTGGGTGTGCATATTTGTCAGTGTGTCAGTGAGTGTTTGTGCAGTGGGCATATTAATGTGTACGTGTGCATGTGCGTGCGCGTTAGTGCATCTGATAATAATTGTGTGTGTACATGTGTAATTTTGTGTGTGTGTGTGTGTATGCGTGTGCATTAGAGAGCATGCATCTGTGTGTGTGTGTGTGTGTGTGTGAGTGTTAATGTGTGAAGTGTGTGTGTGTGAGTGTTAATGTGTGAAGTGTGTGTGTGTGTGTGTGTGTGTGTGTGTGTGTGAGTGTTAATGTGTGAAGTGTGTGTGTGTGTGTGTGTGTGTGTGTGTTTGTACACTTCTGGCTCACTTCTGCAGCACAGCCTGCCACTCGGCCAGCCTCTCTCCGATGGGGAAGCGGGCGATCATGCCGTGGATCTTGGCTCTCCACTCGCTCATGTAGTCCTCGATGTCGAACACGAAGGGCTGCTGGCCGAAGTTAGCGTCCACTATCTCCCCCGGGGTCTGCAGCCCCACCGTGGGGTACAGGTTCGGCTGAGGGGGGACAAAATGGAGGACACAGAGAGAGGAGTGAAGAAGCACAGGGTGAGAAAGGGAGAAACCAGAGGAGAGGGTGAAGATGGGGGCAGAGGGGAGAGAAAACAACACGAGATGAAGGACAAACCAGAGGGGGAGAGAGAAGTAGAAGACAGGAGAAAGAAAGAAAAGGTAGGAAAAGGAGTGAAACAATGATGAGGAGATGTAGGCGAGAAAGAAACACATTTACTTCTATTCATTTATTATTGCTGTTATTGCATTATTACAAATATGACCGTTTATGTGCGTGTGTATATACACGCAGTAACCTCTTTATTAGGTATTTTAGACTTTTTGGACTTATTTGGTCTTCTGCAGCTCATCCATCCAAGGTTCGACATGTGTGTTCAGAGATTCTCGTTCTTGAGTTACTGTCGCATATTATTCAATCACATTATTGTTCTTTGTTATCTGATGTTTTGATGTTTCACATTTTCCTTGCCATTACTTTGGCAATACGGATACAAATTCTGTAATGCGAATAAAGCACTTTGAATTAGAAAAATTAAATTAAATTGAGAGGAAAAGAGAAAGAGTGGAGGAGGAAGAGGAGGAGGAGGAGGAGGAGATCAGCACAGATAACAGGCACACATCCACAGTTGTGCTTTCACCCTCTACCCACGATTCGCAGGGGCGGCAGCTCCGAGTGTGGCTCTCCTCCGCGGTGGGAAATTAATCACCTCAGTGGTGTGACGGGAGCCGCGCGCGAGTGCAGCGTTAGCACGGCGTCAGCGCGGCATTAGCACGATGTTAGCACGGCGTTAGCACCAGCTCTCATTAACACATTAATAAGGTGCTCGGAGCATCTGCATGACGGTGAATCTAACCCTGCGCAGATACAGGGACCAGACCTTACAGGCCTTCTGAGTCTATCGCTAACAGACACACATATACCAACAGCATTTCACTGTGCTACAGACCCCACAACGTTTTTTCTTTTTTAACAGTCTGCCCTCCATATGCATTTCTCCCTTTATTCGGGCGTAGGAAAGCAGAGAGGGTTACAGATAGTGAGGCCAGAGATATCTGAACCCCCTTTCGTGGGAGGGAGGGGGGGTATATGGGTCAGTTCTCGCCTGCCGTGTCATTTACTTGACAGTGAGCTACAGAGATGTTACATGGGTCAAATGTTTAGCCCCCCTGAAGTACATAAACCCGGCACTTCACATACACCATCCGCTACAACGCTTAACCCCACTAATTATATTACCCATCATGTACACACTACCTCAGTAATTATATAGTCCCTTTGTCTTATACAGTAGCACATAAGACATAACCCATCCTCTACAACACATTTCCCCTCCCCTACCTCCCAGAAAAACCTTGAATGATAGTACTGAGCTCTTATGTTACTTACAGGAAGGTCTGTGAATGCAACACCTGTAAAACAAACAAAAAGAAAAAGAAGTTAGCATGCAATGGAAATATATTATGATCATTATGGAAATACACTGACATTTCTCTGGTGAAGTATCATCATTACTATTGCAGCCGCTACTACTACTGCTGCTGCTACAGCTACAACTGCTGCTGCTACTGCTGCTGTTGTTACAGCTACTACTGCTGCTACTGCTGCTACTACTACTACTACTACTACTACTACTACTACTACTACTGTTGTTACAGTGCCTGCTGCTGCTGCTACTACTACTGCTACTACTACTGCTGTTGTTACAGCTACTACTGCTGCTGCTGCTACTACTACTGCTGTTGTTACAGCTACTGCTGCTGCTGCTACTACTACTGCTGCTACTGCTGCTACTACTACTGCTGTTGTTGTTGTTACAGCTACTACTGCTGCTGCTACTACTGCTGTTGCTACTACTGCTACTACTACTGCTGCTGCTGCTACTGCTTTTGTTACAGCTACTACTGCTGCTGCTACTACTACTGCTGTTACTACTACCGTTGTTACAGCTACTACTGCTGCTGCTACTATTACTGCTGCTACTACTGCTGCTACTGGTAATACTACTACTGCTACTACTACATAATCAGCAGTAGAAACATTCTACATTTTACCAAGATTAGGATGACAAATACGAAAGGCCAGGCCTGGTGTAATAATCACCTTTCAAAAAGATATTGACAAATTGAGACTAAAATCAAGCTTGAGATCTAGAATCTCAGTACATGAGGTCCAGAATGTTAGTGCGTCAACAAACAACAAATCTATCAACAAAATAAATCCAGCACAACAAAGGCTTTCTGCCTCCAACTGCAAAAAGAGCCCGTCTGTTGAAGAATATTTTCTTCTTTCAACCAGTCGCTTTCAACCAACCACTCCTTTCGTACTGTCAAACCCCCCCCCCAATCGCTCACAGCCATAAAAGGAAAACCCTTTCTTATTCTGAATTTGTTAAACACCCTGGGGACCTCTCAGATGTAGGAGAGACGGAAACAGCCATCAGATGTAAATGAAAGTGATCTTTAAGTGTCTCCTTCAGAGGGAGAGAAAAACACAATTCTCATGGTGGTGTGCTGTCACTCACGAGCTCAGGAAGCAGTGGGAATGGTGTGTGTATAGAAACAGTGGCAGTGACATCAAAAGCGTGACTGGTGCCTCCATACTGGGGTTCATGAAGCCCCACTCTCCAATACAACCAGCCAATCATCAAGCATCAGCAAACAAAGAGTGGATTCAGGCTTTGGGAAACCCTGCATGAATCCAAACCTGTCAAGTAATGCTGAATGACAGAGAGGTAGACCGAGATATGAAGAGAGAGGCAGAAAGAGACAGACAGGAAGGCAGAGAGAAAGAAAGAGAAAGACTAGATAGAGGCCAATAGCAGAGAGAAAAAGACAGACAGACAGAATCTAGCTTAAAGAGAAAAAGAGAGACAGAATCTAGCTTAAAGAGAAAACGACAGACAGTAGCTAGTTTAAAGAGAAAACGACAGACAGAAGCTAGCTTAAAGAGAAAGAGACAGACACAGAAACCTACACAAGAAAACTATTAACAGCGCAGACACCTAACAACACACCAGCCACAGTACAGTGCTACTGCTAACAGCTAACAACCAGGTGAAAGCAAAATACAAGATCACAGAACCTGACCATTTACAGGCACAGCCTAGCCATAGAGAGGCCAGAGATACAGTACAACACAGTGTGATCCCTACTGCAGGGCACGAGTGGAAACGGGTCCTTTTTCTGCATCGTGAAAAACTCTGACCTGAGAAATAATTATCTCAGCAAGTGTGCAGTAATTGCCGACAATTTGAACGACACTTTGAATTTGAAAACCTAAAAAACAAAAATATTAGCCCACTGAGAAAAAGGAAAACCGCTCTATTAGCTGGTGAATTACATCACATGGGGGCGCAACTATAGTTTGAATATTGCCTATCCCAAGTACCAAAACCCTGTAGGGGGGTCTGAGGGCAAGAGCGTTTAAAAGAAGAGCCGTGAAATGATCGCTTCTGGTGAATTCTAAGGGGAAAATACTACCGACAACTGATCAGTAAAGCTGGGTGTTTGTCACGGAAAATATTTTATTAAGTCTTTTATTTTTTTTTCTTATAAATGAATGAATAGATCTCATGTGCAGCATTGGGTAACGATTTAAATAACATTCATAACAATAGCAACAGTAACAAGTGTTTGATGTAAAAAAAAATATATAATAATAATAATAATAATAATACATATAAAAATAAAAATAAATAAAAAAGACCAAGACACGACCTATGAGTGAAAACAATTGAGAGGCTGGTGCATTTAGCTACTCACTTCACACACAAAGGCAAATTAAAGGCAAAAACGGTGTGCTTTTTTTCCCCTTTAATTTCGGAGAATGTTGTTATAGAGAAACAAATGTGCCATGTGTCCGTTTTGAAGTTTGTTTTGGTAAAATATGCGTTACATTGCTAGGTTCGAGTCTTTAATGAACAGCTGTTGATGTTACCAGTTACCATAAAGGGGGGGGGGGGGGGGGGCACAGGGTATCAACACTGTTGACAGGGGCTGTCGAACATCTGACAGCAACTGACGTGGACGGGAATCCTGATCCTAGCGCATTCAAGAATCTGTATACATTATCACACATTGTTTCTCCCGGCATTTGGCAACAGGATACGTTCGAGTGGCCGCCATTAATTTCTCAGTTTAGGTGGATGTGGTGACTAGTGGTCACAAAATGGACTTTTCACACAAATACCAGAGTTCCATTTCAAACTACCGCTTACTGCTATGCTTACTGTGTGTTTCTTAGAAGATAATCCAACAGTAGCGTATTTCGGAGGAAGGAGACAATTAAAGACAATTTCCGGATTTTAGATGCTTGGCCTATCACTTAATACGAGAAAATTCACGAAGGTTGACAGTTACCATCCAAAATGGAAGAAATTGTGGTAATGGCAAAAATAGGCAAAGTCGCAGAATCCATGACACCTGCAACTTCCGTGACAAACACCCGGCCTTACAGATAACTAAATTAAACCCGTGATGAGTGACAGATCTTTTGCTCATTTCTTCATATTTCAATGTCAGAACATTTTATGTAGTAAACTTGTATTCACTTCAATAATGCTTAAGCAAAGCAGCACACTCCTGTTCAGTCACGCCAGTGAACTCCATTCGAATGGAAGTCTACTGACAGACAGACAGAGACAAGATAAGAGGGATAGATCAGTACCCAAACTGTGTCCATTCTTGGTGTAGAAACAGGTGTTGTTAATGAGATTCACACAGCAGCCAATCACATCTCCTGTCGTGAACGTGGGGCCATAGGGCTGGCCAGTCCCTGAGGAGCAGAAGGAGTGTCCGTCGTCGCCGTGGTAACCGTATGAATGTTTGTCCCAACCTAGAGAAAAGCACAGATACACATATTGGGTATTTTAATACATTTAATCTGAAAAGTGTGTGTGTGTGTGTGTGTGTGTGTGTGTGTGTGTGTTGGTTTCTGCCACACATTTCAGAAAGGGGAAGATGTGTAAAAGAGAGAGAGAGAGAGAAATGGAGAAGAGGAGGGATCTCTACATGGACAGATGGAGGGCAAATACTTTCAAAATGTTCCAATACAGTTGCACACCACTCTCGGTTGTGTCAATTGAAGGGGCCCTGTGCTTAACCCCTCCCAGACCCCAAACCCCTCCAACCAATGACCTCCCCTTGCAAACGCCCCCAATCAGAGAAGAGCCTTATCCTCCCCGTCCCATCGCCTCCAATCAGGGAAGAGCCTGATCACAGTGCAGGGTGAGCAGAGAGATTCGTCCCTCCACCTGGAGACCGTCTCCAAAGACAGAGAAGACAGGAAAAGAGAGGGGAGAAGCAGGGGAATAAAGAGGAACCCGGAAGGAGAGAAAGAAAGAAAGAAAGCAGTCAGGAAAAGGGAGGGGGAGGAGAGCGGTTAGTTGGGGAGAGGAGAAGGCTAAGCTACGACACAGCAAAGTGTAGCGTTACAGTGGCCCAGTACTCACAGACCAGCTCTAAATATAACCCTGACCAATATAACCTCCTCCCTTCTCACAGAGCCCCATACACACACACACACACACACACACACACACACAAACTACAGAGACACACAGACACCACACACACACAGACAGACACAGACACACCACACAGACACAGACACAGACACACAGACACCACACACACAGACACCACACACACACACAGGCACAAACACACAGACAGACACCACACACACACCACACAGACACCACACACACACACACCACACACACACACACACACACACAACCCCCCCGCCCCACACACACCTGCACACTGACCACAAGACACTACCACACATGGACACACACACACACACACACACACACACACACACAGACACAGACACCACACAGACACACACACACACACACACACAGACAGACACCACACACACACAGGCACAAACACACAGACAGACACCACACACACACCACACAGACACCACACACACACATACACACACACAACCCCCCCGCCCCACACACACATGCACACTGACTACAAGATACTACCACACATGCAACCACACATCAGCCTGCACACACACAGACATGAGCACACAAGAGCATACCTACACATACACACACACAAACCTTGGTGTAAAAGTGAAGCCGTTTTGCCTTGAATTGTGTGTCTGTGTCGGCACGTGTGCGATTAAAAAGGCACAAAAAAGAAAAAAGAGAAGAAAAGCATCCCATGGAAGTAGGTCGTGTTTGAACTCAGAGGTATTAGATTAATCTCAGTAGTGCTGCTGCCAGAGAGAGCGGTCCTGCAGCAGGGCTCAAACCAGTTTTATCTGCGCTTCACGCTAATGAAACAGGCACAGCACCGCAGGGGTGATCAGGGCTACTGTACAGAGAGCAGCCTGGCTAAGAGGTCACAGCACTGATACAGCACTGCACTCAACCCATTACACACTGCACACAACCCATTACAGTCTGCACAGAACCATTACACACTCCACACAACACCATTACACACTGCACACAACACCATTACACACTGCACAGAACCCATTACACACTGCACACAACCCATCACAGCCTGCACACAACACCATTACACACTGCACAGAACCCATTACACACTGCACACAACCCATCACAGCCTGCACACAACACCATTACACACTGCACAGAACCCATTACACAATGCACACAACCCATCACAGCCTGCACACAACACCATTACACACTGCACAGAACCATTACACACTGTACACAACCATTACAGCCTGCACACAACCCATTACAGTCTGCACTCAACCCATTAGTCCGCACAGAACCATTACACACTGTACACAACCCATTAGTCTGCACAGAACCATTACACACTGCACACAACCCATTGCAGTCTGCACAGAACCCATTACAATCTGCACACAACCCATTACAGTCTGCACAGAACCATTACACACTGCACACAACCCATTACACACAAACAATTAGACACTGCACACAACACCATTACACACTGCACAGAACCCATTACACACTGCACACAACCCATTACACACTGTACACAACACCATTACACACTGCACAGAACCCATTACACACAAACAATTAGACACTGCACACAACACCATTACACACTGCACACAACCCATTACAGTCTGCACACAACCCATTACACACTGCACACAACCCATTACAGTCTGCACTCAACCCATTAGTCCGCACAGAACCATTACACACTGTACACAACCCATTAGTCTGCACAGAACCATTACACACTGCACACAACCCATTGCAGTCTGCACAGAACCCATTACAGTCTGCACACAACCCATTACAGTCTGCACAGAACCATTACACACTCCACACAACCCATTACACACTGCACACAACCCATTACACACAAACAATTAGACACTGCACACAACACCATTACAGCACACCACAGTAGCCCATTACACTGCACCACTACAGGTGTATTGTAGCACAATACCTAATGTAGCGGCACCACAAAGTGCCTTTCATGACAGGATTTAGGACACTGAAGACACTGAAGGCTTGGACTCCTGTCAAAGTACTGATGAAAAATAATCTTAAAAGAACAGTATGCATTTCACTAAAATTGTAACTTCAAGCATTGGCTAGCTTGAGTCATCCAGAGAATGGAATTACATCAATGTATCGAAAAAGACATTTTGAATGAATGGTGCACCATGACAAAGGCTATGGAAAAATACAAAAACACACACCAGCCAACCAGCGCACATCAAAATATGAAGCTATGCGATAGCTGTGGTTGAGACTGCTTACAGGAAAGGAACAGGCTGACATTAGTTTTAAATGGCAACAACAACAATTATTTTGGTATGACTGCCATCAAAGAATCACCTTGACTGTTCAGAGGGAGAATTATACTGCCTATGAAATTAGGCCACTCTGAAGGATAATGACATGTAGGGCTGGCATCACTTAAAGCATAATTGTTTTATGGGCTATTTTGATTGTTATTGGTAAGGTGTGAAGGGCTTCATGTATTTGAACTAACACCACTCAATAGTTTTATGAACATATTTATTATTGATAAATGGGTAAATAACAGTGACAGGTGCCTTTACGGACGGACAGGTAGATTGCGGACACACCCGCCCGCCCTGCGGCTGAAAGCTCTTTGGAGCGGCGGAGAGAATGGATCCATTGAAAAGCGCCATTATCAGCAGCGTCAGAAGGAGAATGCAGCCGTTAGCCTGCCCACGCTAGAGAGTTCCTGCTGTGTCACACACTTCTACACAAATAAATACACGAGCACACACACACACACACACACACACACACACACACATCTGCACTAATAACTATACATATACACACACACATCTACACAAATAAATACACATGCGCACACACACACATCTGCACTAATATATATACACACACACACATCTACACAAATATACACACACACACACACACATCTGCACTAAGAACTATACATACACACACACCTACACAAATATATATACACATACACACAAATGCCTACAAAACACTCACATACACTTCAAAGCACACACTTCAAAGCATACAACCAAATAAACACAACCGAGCATAAAGGCACCCTCTATACACACACCCACACACACACACACACACACACCATTCTGTAAAACAAACACTCGTGTGCACAGACACATGCCCCTCTGAACACACTCAAAGTTTCCACTGCATTCCAGCCTTTGTGTATTGTGACAGGAGTGTGACTCTGAATCTGCATCACATTTATTATGAACTGTATGGGAATTGTGCGAGTCAGTCAGCAGGTGTTTGGAGAATTGGCTGGACAGGGTTTAGAGATTTCCAAAGGATCCAGGAAAGAGTCACTCAACAAGAACCCTATGAGGTGGGTGACACACTCTCTCCAGGCAACGCAATTGGCCAGACATGCGGGGGGGGGGGGGGGGGATATCTGATTGGCCTGGATGAGGTTCAGTGCACAGGGGAGAGGAAGCGAGCTGACACGGCTCCAACTGTGAACCAATCAAGTGCACAGCGGGCGTGGCCTCTCTCTAACACTGTCGCCAAGGGCCAGGGTACGGGTCACCGACCTTCAGACACCCTGTCCACCTTCAGTGGGGGGTTCAGCACGGCTACCCAAACAAAGCCAGACTAGCTGTGTGTGTGTGTGTGTGTGTGTGGTGTGAGTGGTGTGGTGTGTGTGTGCATGAGAGAGAGAGGGAGGGAGGGAGAGAGGGAGGGAGAAAAATAGTTCACAAAACTCACAGACCAGTTTGGGTTGTGTCTTTGGTGTCACAATTTCAGTTCTGTATGTTTTTGGTTAAGCAGAAATGCCAACAGCAATTTACTTTTTATTTATTTGACAAAAATAAAAATTATTATTATTAAAATGGTTATGAAAATGTAATCAACAGAGCCGGCCGCTGGTGTAAACACTACGCGGTGGGTCAGGGCCTAAACGCCGTGCGGTCGTTCAGGGCAACTTCATTTCACCCACCACATCACTACCGTTGTTAATACTAAATCCATAATTAATCCATAATGCTCCCAAATAACAGACTAGAACGATGCTGGAGGATCATCTCACTGGGGCTTTTCTCATGCTCTAGCCAATTTCCCCAACTGACCGACTGGACGTGGTACTTCAGCTAGACTGCACCTGCCACACCTTCGCCTGTGAGGGCCTGTTCCACAAACACAGGTAGACACAAGAGCACTGGGGGACAGCTCAGCGTATCCACCTAGCACTGAACGAGTTCAAGCTCAGAGGCCTTTAGAAGTGGCTTCACACAGAGTTACACGACTGATCACAAAGCTCAAATGCTTGCAGCTTGGCAGCCATGTTGGATTGGATCTAATCATAACCTCTGTGATTAGTCACTGAAAAACTACCGCTGTGCTACTTCATCTTCATGTAGCAGTTCATGCACGCTACTCCACTCTGGGGGCACTATACGATAGGATAGTTTTATGTAAATCTATTTTTTCCTTCAACCCATGCAGTAATTCTATACCGTTTACGTTTACATATACAAGGTCACTCACTCTCGCTCGCTCTAACTCTCACGCACGCATGCATGCGTACACCACGGCATACACACAAGCATGAATGCAGACACACACTTGCACTCGCTGACACGCGCACACAGACGAACACACACGCACATGGACTCAAACACAGAAACAGAAAGACACGCATTGGCCAGTGGCTAACGCTTAATCCCTGAAAACAGACCTTAGGAAAAATAGTTCTTCAACAGTGTACTTCAGTTAGAGGACTCTCTCGCAGACGCACTTGCACACAGACACACACATACAGCGCACACACACAGGAATACACACACAAACACAGTCTCTTATCAGAGTAATTGGGAGTGCTACACACCAGTGCGATATATGTCACCACAAAACCTGGCCAAAGTCACTGGAGATCACAGTAAGTGTAATCTCTCCGGATCTCTTCCCAGCCAAATCTGAGCGGAGAGGTTCCATCAGGCCAGAGCCCGGGCCTCTTCACACAGCATCCAGTCTTAAGCGACAGCCTCTCTTTTCCACCCACGATGGCCTCCAGAAACAAAGGAGGCTTCCCATGATGCAACACCATCAAGTACAACAGGAGGAATATTCACACATTTGCAGGAGCCATGAGAACGATCCGGAATCCCAGAATGGACAAGGTGTTTTGAAAAACATCCTTTAGAAACCCATGCACACACAAACGCGTGCGCAAATGTGCACACACACACAAAAACAATCAACACCCCTGGCTTTGTGTTCACTAGGGAGGAAATCTTTTGAAACATTTGCCTCCTTCCCAGCTTCTGTCTCAGGTGTAAACTAAACACAGCAACTCATTTGTCAGATGGCAATACCTTTAAGGTCGCTGGCAATTATGTAAATGACAATAACAATACTATTGCTTTATCATGATTCTTGTGTTGTTTTTGTTGCTTTTAGTTGTATGTTTAATATTACTCAGAGATTGCATTGCTGCCCTAAATCGCCATTTTCAAACAGCAGGCTTTAACTATTTCTGCAGTTTGAGCACTTGTAACCAGCAGTTTTAAATAAAATCATATTAATAACAGTTATTAATAATAAAACACAGGTTCAACAAAGAGCTTAATTTAAAAAACGTATTTATATCACAGCACTCCAATTACTCTTAAAAAAACTAAAATCTTTTGAGACAAATATTGTTCCTTCAGTCCAGTACGCCTTCATTGTGGTGAAAGTACACAAACATTTTAAATGGTACTGTTAGGCAGCAACATTGTAGTAATACAAATATTGTAAAAGATTTAAACAATGAGAGAGACACAGAAGCAGTTGATATTTTTATATTGGTCTAAGTTTGTGATAAGTAGGTTAGCGTGGCAAGTATTCTTTAATCAGGTAGATGGTAGGGATGGGCTGGAGATCTTGAGTCAACACTACTCTGCAGCCGATTCTAATTCATGTAGAAATAACAGTAACTGGAAACCCTAGTTTGCTTTGTCTAATAAAAACTAGCACAACCAATATTCAATATTAAATGAAACTGCTAATGTTACACCGTGTGTGTGTGCGCGTGCATGTGTGCGTGACACAAAGGGTATTATGTTCATTTCCCCACCCGTAGGAGACACCTCTAAGCAGGTATGCTGCTGTAAAACAGGCTTTAGGTAGGGTGTGAAGAAAACCATAAAATTCCCCATTCCCAGTACACAGCCGACTCATCGAGGCTTTACATCAAAGCAGCACACTCGTCTCAGTCACAACCAAAAAGCTTGCAAATTTTTTTTGCATTGTCATGGGTGGGAATCGCATGCGCGATTTGTTATGCTAATTTCATAAGCCGTGTCAGGCCGCCTGTTTCCCAGCTGACGCATACTCACAATGTTAGGCCCACAAATCTGTGCAGGTTTTGCTAATCAAAACATAGGCCTACCTCTCTCATCTCTACACTGGACTGGTAAATACGAAAGCAGCAAAGCAGTACACATATTATTCTTTGTTTTACGCCGAGAGAAAAAGGCTAAATCATGCACGAATACGACCTCGGTTACCTTTGCTGTGCGACTGCACCCACTGCACACCGACAGGCAGCCAGCCTGCAGCGTGCATCACACAACGGAGTCGCCTCTAATCCCTCCACTATCCCATGAAGCCCTGCGAATGCTTCTGCTCCATTCCCGTTCAGTTCAAAGTCACCGTTACCCGCCCTTTGCCCTTTGCCCTCTCCTCGCCACAGTGCCAGCTGATGACAGTTGACCCCAAGCAGACCTGTCAGTCAGGGACCTGCCAGCACACACTGACTGACCCGGGCCTCCCTAGCACATGCCGCAGCAACTACCAGCAAATTCACCACAGCCACAACATGCTGCCCCCAAAGCCCCAGCCACGCGTCCACAACGCTCTGCTCTCACAGTAAGCAACTTTCAGAATCAACCTCCAAACCACTGTCAGTGCCCAAAAAGTCAAACGAAACAACAAAATTAACAAAAGCTAACCATTTCTGACAGAACCTGTAGGCCAAAGGAAACCAATGTCACATGTTAGAACCATGCTTGGACTTTTCTCCTTACCAAAACGGGGTGGTCTGGAGCTGACATCAGGGTCTATCTGCCGAGGGTGTGTTTGTGCGCGGTTGTGTTTGTTTGTATGAAAAATCACAGTGAAATGTGAAAAATCTCTCTTTGCTTTAATCCATGTGTGTTGGGGGAAGGACAGACAGAGAAAGAAACGGGGAAAGAGTTGGAGAAAAAAGCGGAAAGGAGAGAGACAAACAGCGGGAGGAAAAGTCGTGCAAAACATCTTTCAAACCAAGCCACTCCCCTCAAAGCCCAAAAATATGAAATATTTAAAAGTCCAAAATAGTGACACCATAGTGATACCAGATATACTCCCTATGCCAGCCCAAATAATATTTCTGTTGAAGTCATGTCCTCATGGAGCTAATGCATGTGCAAAGGGGGAACCAAAACTGGTGGGTGGTGTACCCACTCAATTATTTTGCAGTTCAAATTTATTATTAAACATGGGACAAGTGCTTAATAAGCACAACTCCTCCCTTTGCTGGCTGCAAGCTTGTTGCAATTAAGTGCAGTTGTCACCAAATGTAACACAGGCTAGCTGAGGCAAACTTCACACAAAGATGGCTATCGAAGTTGCAACGGTCTTACTGGTCATACTGCACTTGGCTTAGCCCAATACAAGTATGCTCTGAGCCATTCAAAATGGCCTTTTTTTGTTTTATCTAATTTTTTGTCTGACCCCTTTCAGCAAGGTCAATCTGAGGTCAATCTCAACATTCCGACCCAGTGGAAACTGACTTAAAACCCACCAAAACATAAAAATAAGTTGCTTAACTTTGTTTTCGTTTGTCTTTCTTTTATTCAAATCAATTCACAGCAGCAAACCCAAAACATCAAGGGCCTAATGTTAACATCACACTTGGTGTACTCTAGACAGTAGACAAAAGGATGCATCTGGCTTGCTCTGGTCATTAATCATTGCTTTTCAGGCTAAGTAATTAGCTGGCAAGTCACTTTATTACGTCACACTAGACTACATTGTGTCTTTTTCTCAAGTACTCTGACTTATGCGCACGTGCATAAACATATCCACGGTTCCCACAATAACGCAATGCGACATTTTCCAAAGCCATTCCTGGAAGATGAGGAGTGTGAACAGAAATAACTCCTTACACCTTAAAAAAAACATTTAACAAAAACAAATGAAACAATACACTTGTTGCACGGTGGGTGGGTGGCTCATGGTGTGGGTGGGTCAGCCTGTAGCGTAGTCTAATCAACTGTACGTCGCTCTGGATAAGAGCGTCTGCCAAATGCCAATAATGTAAAGTAATGCCTGGGTCATGGCACATGGACGGGCCCTGAGTTTGGGTGTTGAGGCCACAGTGTGCCAGCAGCCCCAAAGGGCTCTAGCGTTAACTGGAGACGGGAGAGCTCCAGTCCGCCAGGATACCCGTGTCGGGCACCAGCGACCCCTGCTGGTCTACTGGGGGAAAGAGTCCTCCTCTGACTCATGTCTGTGTGAGCCGGACTTGTAAAGTGCGGTGTGACAAGAAAAGGAGATTGACATCACGCGCTTTGGAGGAAAGCGAATATCCTCCTTCACTTTCCCCGAAGCAATAGCAGAGGTTACAGCAATGAACAGTGATATACAACTGGGCATTCCACATTAGGGTTAAAAGATGGTGGTGGTATTAGAGAGAAAAGAAAAAAAGCAAGATTTGAGAGACCCCACCCTGTTCCTTTGGTCCCATCCTGTGACTCACCTGGCAGTCGGTTCATGTTGACCCCCTGGGCTGACAAGCCGATCCCCATGTATCTGCAGACCAAACAGGCAAAGGTTAACATCATAAGCAGCTCCACAGTTCTTTATCGCAAAGCAGGATTACTGAGTTAGCTGCATACGTTCACAGAGTAAAACTCGGAACCCTTCCAAAACTGGAACATGGACTGATGTAAAAATAAATGTCTGTTCCGGGTTTTACTGTGAACCTACTCAGCTTACTCAGCAGTCCTTCTTCGAGATGTACACCCTAGGTGGTACCAACCAGGCAGACTAATTAAATGTATGCAACCAATTACAAGCCTGGGTTTTGGGTAGGAGGTCATGTAAGACTACCATAGGGCCGTGCCAATATGCCAGGCACTTACCCGTCCCGCCCCTTGCTGACGATCTTCACTTCGAAGTAGTAGATTCCACAGGCAGCTGGGATTGGGTGTGTGGCCCGCACTGAAGCCGCGTCCTTGTGGTTCTTTCCATGACCTGGAGGGGGTGCAAGTGAGACCAATGTCAACCGTGCAGTTATGGGATATGGGTACAACAATACTTCCCCTGTCATTGAATAGGTGGGGTGGACCAACTGACCTGCACTGTATAAGGTCAATTACTATTGGTTTCAATGGAGAGGGTTTAGTGTCTCAGTCAGGGATCAGGGATCATCAACTCTGGCTCTCAAATCCAAATCCAGCCCAAGTTCTTTCCTCCCAGGTAATTAGTGCCACTGATTGGCCAGACTATCATCACGCCTGACTCCCAGGTAAAGGGAGGGTGGAAAATCGGGAGTTCTCGGCCCTAGAAGACTGAGAGTTGCAAATCCCTAAATTACAGTTTAGAGGCTTCAACACACCAGCAAGACAAGATTATTCAGGAGAAACAATGGAAAACAATTTCTTATAGATGAACACATAGCACAGTACATACATATAAATTAGTAAAATCTGAAGTTCCTTCCCGTGCCTGGGATGCATGCCTTTAGATTCTCTGGTATTCTAGAAATTCCAGGGCCTGTGGGAACCTTGAATCTAAGCGCATGTGGCAAAACCTCAACAGAGGGTGGTAGATGCACTTTACCAACCCACGAAGACACAGCCAATCCACACTTCTGATTGCCAATTTAAACAGAAAGGTTTTATTGGCCGCAGCACCATCAGGTGTGAGGATTCTGTTGGCGGTAAGGCCTCCGGCAGTGACACCACAACACAAGAAACCCTGCCCTTGACAGATCTGTACAAACGCATGCAGCGCTCTGTCCGTGCTGTGAGGTGCAGTAGGTCAGTGGGTTCTACGGAGAGCTATCGATTAAAGTGTTAGCATACAGTTCTCCCTGAGCAGGTACAGTACAGTATGTCTGTGTGCTGGCAGCGGAAAGATCCGCAGCGTAGCAACTGAACAGGTCAGGGACACCCACGGTGAGGCGTACGGGGGAGATGAAGTACTCTTCGCCCTCTGCTAACACATGAACACGTGTATGCGCGTTAGCCAACTTTCTGGCAAAGACACAGCACTGGAGGTCATTGGTCACAGTCTGTAGAAGGGAGGGGCGACTGAACCGTAATGGGTAAGGACAGACACACACAAGAGTAACAGGCACCACACAGGGACAGGCGTTTCTTCGTCATCACTGTAGCTGTGACTATCATCAATCATCACCGTGACCAACACACACAGAGACACACACACAGACACAGCACTATAGACACACGCAGCCAGACACACACACACACACACACACACACACACACACAGACCCACACAAAGACACACACACACACAGTTATTATTATTAGTAACACTGTTTACGGCAGTAGTACCACCACCTCTATTATTAGCGCTCGTATTTCTATAACCAACCGCCTCCATATGCAGCCTCCTCCATGCCCAGACAAATAGCCGCACAGCCGGCGGGTAAATATACCTTCACTGCGGGGACGAGGCTAACGTTAGCACAGCACAACAGGACCCTGTGTGAGAGACCCACCCGCTTGGTCGCGAGCACACACACACGCACGCACGCGCATACACACACACACACGTTGCAGAGACAGGGACAGCCAAAAAACTGTGTATTCCACAGCTACTTTCCGCTCCTGTCACAGGAACAAGCTTCTCTTGTAACATCTGAGTAACCGAACAGAGAGATCTCGGATCTGCACATTCTCGCAAGGGCGTCAAAGCCTGCTTTCTTTCTCCTCTTTTTCAATGGACAGGCATTCCTATTCTGTATTTGTGGCTGCTTCCCACCAGCCCCCACAGCAGTAGAACTACTCACCCCCACAGCAGTAGAGCTACTCACCCCCACAGCAGTAGAGCTACTCACCCCCACAGCAGTAGAACTACTCACCCTCACAGCAGTAGAACTACTCACCCCCACAGCAGTAGAGCTACTCACCCCCACAGCAGTAGAGCTACTAACCCCCACACCAGTAGAACTACTCACCCTCACAGCAGTAGAGCTACTCACCCCCACAGCGGTAGAGCTACAGAGCTACTCAGCCCCACAGCGGTAGAGCTACTCACCCCCACAGCGGTAGAGCAACTAACCGTGTCACTGTCATCAATCATCACTGTAGAGCCACAGAGTAGACCCATTAAAGGGGCATTCCACCACAAAACAGCACTTAGCTCATTTAACAGATAAAGGTGTAACTGATTAATTTCTGTGCGGCTGGCCAAAGCAACCTCTGCACAGAGATAGGCTACTCTGTGTATATGTTATAATAACAAACATCTCTACCTTTCCTCAGTTTTGTAAAACTACGGCGAGCCGGGTAATTTGAATTTAAGGACAGCTTTGAAGACGGACAGCTTCTTGCACCACCTTTGAGTTTAGCTTCCTCAGAAGAGCCTGCCAGACATGACCAGCTCACTGATGCATGTGAAAGCCCATCCTGCCACTGTATTTAGTGAAGGCGCAGTAGTTTGGGGCTACACCCTTCATCAGGAGGACAGCTACACTTCATTTCACAGGTGAATTCCCCTTTAAGGGCCATTACTCAGACCCAGAAACTCAATGCCTCCCCCACCCCAACACCTTCACCTCCACCACGACCAGTCATCTCCTCCTGCACCACACCTACCTCAGACTCAATCACATCCACCTCCAGGGCAGGCAATCTGTCGCAACTGTGTCACTTGTAAGAAGGACTTGCTTCTTGTTTGTTCTCATGTTTATATAGGTCTTTGGCTTTATCATGGTAATAGTCGTGCCGCTGCTTGTATTGATACTTAAATCAATTCTAAATTTGATTTGGCAATAGTGCAGTACTTTTGTTGCGGCCATGTCAACACAACACACCTGAACCAGACTTTGGATACAGAGACCAAGTATCCTCCTTCCCACATTGTCCAACATGCTCTGGACATCCTACCTGGTGCTGAAGTGGATGGACAAGTCGGAAACAGTGGTAGCTCTTGAACTGAGCTGCGCTACCGTGGGCGAAATGTACAAGGTAGGACACTGTGACGCATCATATTGCCACTGTGGTTTTAAACTGAACTCAAATATGATATAATATAACAGAACATGTAAAAAGTGAAAATCCCATAAGATAGTTCCGTTGACATGTGTTTGTTAGGAGCTTAGTTATCCGAGAAACCCAGCTGTGTAAGTAATGGAAATATACTAGGCCTTCAGTAGTGTGCTAGCGCAGAAGCATTTCGGTAAAATTACACTAAGGTAGCACTGCTCCATGGGCAGGATCGGCCTAGGCATAACTGACAGCAGGGTGAAAAACTTCACAGTGCATGTGCTGTTAGGAATCGCTAGGCAATCCTGGGGTGAGAGGGCAGCTTGTCTGAACATCAGCATTCCTCAGACCGGGGAAGAACCTCCATTTAAGTGTGAAAGGAGCATCTGAAAGCTAGCTGGTTTATGGGGCTGTCCCGCCATCTCACAGGTGGTTCCTGCCCGTTTCCAGTGCCTGCTGGTGACAGTGCAAAGAATATGAACAGAGCTAAGGAGCAAGGAGGAGAACAAAAAGTAAAAGAAGGGGGAAAAAGGGAGAAGGAGGAAGTGAGAGAGAAGATAAAAGCGTAGCAGGCACTGCAGTGGAGCCAGATGCTGTTCCCTGTGACAGGGAGGGGCCGGGGAAACCGACAGACTATCTGCTGATGTCATCCCCTCAACTGACTGCGTGCCATTGGCTCCTCGGATTAAAGGCCGGCCCCCGTCCATAAACAAACCAAACATCCAGCCACAAGTCACAGGGCATGACTAAACAGCCCATGTAACAAGGCAGAGGCATTCTCACAAAATTATGCACACTGTTTGGTACACAAGGTCCAACAAAGCGGCCATGCAGAGAATGGTTAACAGGGAGGCCGCAGTAATCTATGCCTGATAACCTGATCCATACAGTAGATCAAAGTTCAGAGGCCTGTTTAATCAAAAGCTGATTAACTACACACAGCTTCCCAGCAGGCTGTGTCCACAGGACTGGCAATGGTCTCCAAAGAGCAGAATCCCTCCATCAACCCCTTTCTCCTTCCTTCACCCGACAAAAACAGGGGGAACCCACTCTCCCCCTCCCCCTCACCCTCCCTTCAGTCAATAATCTGGAGACTCCACCCCCTGAAGTTGTGTACAACTCACAGCACTGAGTCAAGAAAAGGAAGAGTGAGAGGGGGAGAGAGAAAGGGGGGGGAAGGTGGAGAATTTAAATGAACCAAAATTAGAAATGCAATTACGACTGCTGTTGCCTTGCATTTGTATAGGGACGCACCAATATATCGGCCAACGGTCGCTATCGGCCAATGAGCAGAATCGGCTGATAAAAATAACAGTTGGTAACAAACTGATGGTCAGCTCCGAATATGTCCCGCCAATCAAAAGGAAAAAAGTATATTTATTTGTAATAAAAGAGATTTAATTTGCCCATCAAAGAACAAAATAATTGCACTGTGTTTTCCATATTCAGCACTTCCCCCAAAACTGTACAGGTATGCCAGGCCAGCAAAGTGTTTTATTAAATGCCAAATATCTATACAGTATGCAAGAGCACTTGACTGGACCAGTGTGACAAGAAATCTTGTGTCCCCCTATTTTCAGTTCCAGTGTCATTGTGATGCATCGACCCCTCATTGATACAACGGCATCACGTGATTGTGTACTTACGTGATCAGTTATGTTAGTTTACATAGCAGGCCGCCAGCAAGGTAGCTGTTGCCTTTTTATATGAACAAGTATGTCAGTCTGAATATTTGCCTGCTAAACAGTGCTAGCTGACCACCTAGTTTGTGATAGCTACATACCTTGAAAATTTGAGCGAGCATAAGCTAAGCCAAGTTTACATAGCAAGCTAGGGAGATGGTAAAGTTACGCTGTTACACTTGATTAAATTAATTAATTTAGCTGAAATATGTAGTTAACAGGAGTTAGCCATCAAAGGCATAGGACTTATCCACTTGGGTAGGCTTCTAAGCGTATCTACTTCGCTAACAGTAGCTGCCTCGTGCTGACTGTAATTCACTACTGCATTGCTCACTTTTTTCTCAGAATTTAAGCAGTTGAACATAAAAGTTACGGATGCAGAATTGTAAAACAAGAATTGGGATAGGTTTCAGCGACGATTCCCCCAAATAATCGGAGATCGGCATCAGCCAGTAATTTTAATAGCGGTGAACCCCTACATTATTATATCAAGGTTTGGCAGACACAAATGTTTTTGTAAGGGCGAGAAGGAGGGGTGGAGAAGGAATCCTTTCTTAAAGACCTGTGAGATGACATAAGGACTGTCGCAAATTACATTTCCACTGTGTGGCTGGGCCACAGTCATACAGGACACATTTCACAGCGCCATAACAACAACACCTCTTAAATACTGACCCGTACTCCTGTCTCTTCCCGGAAAGCACACTGGCTACAGCACTGCTTCACCCAAACAGGGCTGACACCAGTGGGTCCGGTTTCACTGGGGGCTGCTAATGAAGATAAGGCCACTTGACCCCACATCAAAGCACCACCTTCAGCCGGCCACATATTTAACCATATTTTCAACAGGGACAACATCTTGGGAGGGAGGGGGGGGGACAACACTCTAGGAAACACTTGAAACAAATGCCTCCATTAACTCAGTCCATTAAAAATCACCATCTTCCCACCACCACTCAATCCTAAATTATCAAGCCAAACAGTCAATATTTTCTACAACAAAATCCCAGGAGTACAATTAGCTATTCCACACTCCTGCCACTGGACTACGTGCGCCAATTGGCTATTAATTGGCTTGGATTCCCATCTGAGACGGTACGCCACGCCTCTTTATTTTAGTTCTCACCGTCTTGCCTACTGTTGAAAGGCTTCATGCTAAAGCAATTAAGCAAATGAAAAAATCCAAAGCCCCACAACGATAGACCTGCTAGACATGCTAAGTATGGCAGGGGTTAATGAGGAGAACAAAAGCCAACAATGCCTGAGAGAATCAATGTCGGGAATTTCTGTCTGCATCTGGATCCAGTCTTGGGTATTTGTTCCATTATATTTATCATTTAACCGCAGAAAAACACATGGTATTATTTTACCTATAACCTGTAAAGAGTATGGCATAGTATTATTTTACATAGACAAAAACTTCAAAGCTTTTTTTAAATGTTCCCGGCCATAGCCTGGATTTGTGTCATGCCCTGTGTCTTAGACTTCTTTTAACACCTTTGAGAGTCGATTGGTTGTGGTTATTAAAATAACACTGTGTGCCTTCCTGTATTTCCGGTTGCACATGTGGAGAATATTCAAAGCTCTTTGTAACCTGCCTGTTGTTCGCAAGGCAGGCAGGCTAACAATTCAAGGTCACCTCTCTACCCCCCCCCTAAAAACTAAACTCCCTGGCAGATTTGGTTAAAATGTTCCTTCTGTTAAATTTTTATTTTTATTTTTTTCCCCCACAAAGAAATTGCCTGGTGTTGACCTTTGAACTAGGGACATAGCTCCTCCTCCAAACTGCCAGGCTAGGGAACATTTCAACTGGAGAACCTGGGCAGGGTGCCAAGTAGCACAAGTGTGTGTGCGCGCGCAGCGCACATCCACACACGCACGCACACTCCAGCCTGCGCGCATACCTGCACACGCGCAGACTGAAGGCTCTCCATTCTTTCTCTCCCGTTTCAGAAAGGCTCTTGTCCGCCCATTAGTGAGTGAGACACCTTCTCAACAAAAACATAACCAGCACCTAGCAACTTTGTTTTGTGGAACAAGAAACCTGTGGACTGGCTGAACTGACAACAGGCAGGAAAAGGACAGAACAGCTGGTAGTAATATGGAGCAATGGGTAAAAAGAAAACAACCTTACAATAAACACTTGAATACCACTATAATATAAATAATTAGAAACAACATCATGTCAAATATTTACACCAAAATGTTGACAGTTCATCCATCTGTACACACTTTCACAGAAATGCCAGCCTTTTAATATTAATATTGTTTCTATGTAGTGAGCTGGGCATGTTTTTAGACTCATAGACAGACCCAGCCAGAAGCACAGATACAAACACATCTGAGCGCGCACGCACGCACAATAGGATGTCCTGTGAGGGCCACCTCCTCCCTATCGTCCGAGGCTCCCTATAGAGCCCCGTTCTCATTCAGAGAACACTTGAACACACAGCTCCCTGGCGTAGCTAGCTAGACCCTGTCCGATCTCCCAAAAAAACGCTGTGCTGCACTCTTAAACGGAAGACAGCAGACGACAACCACAATTTCACGCATCGCAGACACACAGCTGCGTTTTTATTCCTGGAGGTACAACAATGTACCTATAAAAGCAACAGCCAGGCCCGCTTGGGGATTTGAACCCATAACCCTCAGGTGTAGGCCTAGCTCCCAGTGGTTCACAGAAGGGGCGACTTATGCAAGCCAGGGATTCAGTTCACCACACAATGTCGTGGCACCCCTGCAGTTCTTTTTATTTCTTTTCACAAGCCAAAATATCGACCCCCACCAGAAGGTAAAAGAGGACTGAATTGGGAAGCCGCGACAGCTACGCATACTGCAGGTCAAAGAGCCAAAGCAGTTGACTAACCAAGCCAGCACAGACGTGCTCAAACAGCCCACGGCCTCCAGTGCCATAGGCAGCCTACCTTTGCTCTTCAATAGGCCTCTTTCCTACCATGCCGATACCATGTGAAGCTCTGCAATAGGCCCCTTTCCTACCATGCCGATACCATGTGAAGCTCTGCAATAGGCCCCTTTCCTACCATGCCGATACCATGTGAAGATTCTATGTACCGTGATCAGTCATTCTTTTTAGTATTATTTTTATATATTTTTATATTTATACAGGGTAAGTTGACTCACGCATGCTCTTCTGCAGCAACGCCCTGTTAATGCCCCCCCAAGTACCCTAACATGCATGTCTTTGTATGTTATGTGACCTTTGACCTCTCCTCCTCCTTGCACAGAGCCATGATGAACTGGTCACACCTCAGAGTCAGGATTTGTTGCTACATGGAGTATGTTTTAGGGTTATTATTATTATTTTTATTTTTCAAACTGTGGGTAGAGGACTGTAGAAATGTAAAAATACAAAGTAGATACAAGTAGAAATGTATTCCTGGATCCTTGCTCAGATGGCTTTCCAGAACATTCTGAATACTCTGAACATTCTAAATATGTGGGGGAACAAAGGGGTAACCTAAACAAATGCCACAAAAAATGTATGTCTCCAGACAGTCTCCAGACTTCCACAGCTATATATGGCATGCTAATTTGTCTACCATGTTAGAATTATAATGCAATAATTAAGTGAAGGTTGGCTCATTGACTATATAGTTTGCACAACGTCAGACCTGCAAATGAAGAGAATAGCCATCCCTCTATATAACAAAGCCAATTTCTCTTGGTAGGTCTTAACGGTCAAATGTCCCTCGCATTCCAATGTCACCTTTTTATGGGGAAATGTAAACAAACTAGAGGAGGAAAACAAAGAGGTCAGGAGATTTGACTCCACATGCTTTAATTACATCACACCTGCCCAGCATGGCCGTTTTGTGGATTATGATACGTGAGCGACACATGCCTTGTTTATCAGCTGTGAGTAGCATGAAAAGGGGGTGGCGTTTTACAGTTTCTGTCCCGTGTGTTGGCTCCTTAGTGGACCTTACAAACATCGTCTTCTTAGCCTGCTGTTATGGACGGCGACGCAGGGAGATTTTCTGGGCAATACGGCTACGGTCACAAAAAAGAAAGGTGCACCACTGTCTGTAATGCTTACATCATCTCTTACGCTCTCCCTCTCCCTCTCTCTCTCTCTCTCTCAGGTTGACTCTGAGCTTTTAGTTTCCAATATCTCAAGCTGCATATTAATCGCCATATGCTAGATAACACTAATTTAACGAAAGCCTAACAAACACACCTGTCAGCATACAGCGAGAAGCAGGTTGGTTCGTCGCGATTCAATGCCTCCCTCGACTCAAATGAATATCGAGCAGTTTTGTCTTCGTCAACATAATCGTATGTGCCATGGAATCCGTAATGACCTGGAATGATAATTATGGATTCCCGTCAAGTCCTAGGAACGCGTGTGCTTTAACGATTTAGCTAAACATACACGCGATGAATATCATTGTGCCAACTGAACACAATGAAATATTTTACCTGCAGTAGCCTACTACGTATGCCAACACCTCATCTGCTTTTTTTTTTTTTAACCTACAGACACACAAAGGGGGAAAATACTGGTCGAAATCAGTATGACGGCACGCAGACTGTGGCATTAAATGCAGTCAGTTCTGTTTATAGCTATAATCTTTTTTCCTCCATTTTTCTCTCCCCCCCCCCCCCCCCCCCAACAACAAAAGAAGGTTGGGAAAAGACTGGCGTATAATAAGGGCTAGCCTTATTAAAATACAACAAAATGCGCGAGACATTAGGCATATGTCTGTCACGCATGAATAAGGTGCTATAGCTACAGTATTTTTATTGCTTTCATCATATAGCCTAGGCAGCTAGGTACAAAGGGTCTTGTTTATTTGGCAGGTTAAAGGCAACCATGACTGACTATTAGGCTACATATATTATTATTATTATTATTATTATTATTATTATCATCAGCATCATCATCATCATTTTTATTATCATTATGCATAAAGGCAGCCAGATAGATGGCTCGTTAGCCATGTCAAATTTCTAAAATATTGTTCATCGTAGATTTTTTATCAACGCTGAAAGCATACATAATATGAATAATCAGGAGCCTAGTTAGCCATCTACGCAAAAAAGAGTGTTAGCTAGCTAGTTAGCGAATTGTTATGCGAGCCTGAAGTCTAGTTTGCTATGTGCAAACGCTGTCATCGTTAGCTAATGTAACTAGCTAGCTCACTGTCAACCGTTTGGCCATTCCCTGTCCTTTTGTGAGACAAAGCAAAGGGGGACGGAAAAGCAGCTCAAACTAGATCTAGGAGACTGCATATACACAGATAATCGCACACACTCGACACGACGCTTGTAGCCTGGGCAGCACTGGCCAGACTAAAGGCGGTTAGCTCATGGATACACTTCGTCATGTCTATATACCTTTGTAATGCACCCGCAGATTGTTCTGTGAGAGCCCGATGTAGCTGTATTTATCCTTGGGGCTCCAAGATCGGGGTAAGGGGGTCTCTTCCTCATTCACGGCCGGGTAGAGCCGCTTCAAGCGCTCATTTAGTTCTCGCTCCTGGTAATTAAATGCAGGGTCCCCCACTTGTAGGCTCCCCGCTCCAAGCTCCGCCATATTTTTTGGCTTTAATTTTTTTGTTTTGTTTGGCTTTTTTCAACGGTACTGTGTCAATCCGCAGGAAGAGGAGAGAGTGAAATAGGTTGGTGAAGCACAGCAGCAAAGCGATATCCCCGGATAACCAACGCTGTTCAGTCGGACTGTCAGTGCCGTGTTTGGGTATTGTAGTTGAAGATGGCGTCTTCTGCAGTGAGTGTCTACGGCAATGTAGCTTTACTGTCAACTACAGCACCCATAAATAGCTTTGAGGCTGCCCCTGTTTAGGTTCACGAGTGAGGAGGAGGGGAAAATGTAGTTTCACGGTCCACTCACTTTTGCAATCATTTCACGGACCAAACACAATTATTCCCTCATTCCTACAAGCCCCAAAGTGCATTTCGTGACCCCCGTATTTGATACAAATCACGGGAAAGGTAGTTCAGTATTATTGGTATGCATTTCACTTCAACGTATTGGTTTCATAAGAAACTACATATTCCAGATACACTAGATCATGCAAGTTGCTTGTGGATTTTTTTCCTTTCCTCCACAAAAATTGCATTCCAATGTTTTCAATAAAGTTGTAATTTATTGTTTCTTAAAAATAGGTATATGGCTATTTTATTACGAAATAGTATTTAATATTTAGCGTGTCTTATTAAGAGTGGTTAATACTTTTGATGTGCTAGCCACATCTTGGTGTTCAGTTAACTTGCCAAACAATGTGCCGCGATTTGCAGAATAAATGATATTTGGGTGGAATACATGAGTATGGAATTAAATAGACAGATAATGCCATTAATCTCGTAGATACCAAATCAGTAAAAGACGGCTTTATGTCATATTAAACTTTTACAAATATTTATGTTTAGGACAATGCGGAGGACTTCATTCAGGGTCCTGTCTGGGTCCTCAGTCTCCAAGACAACGATATACACAAACTTCAGCACAGTGGTTTTCATCCACTTTTTCACACTGTGGGAAGATGCTGTGAAACTATTGTTATTCGATAATAAGATGAAATGAGAAATAAATAAGATGTCGGTTCAAAACATCAGACTCCCTCCTCTACCAGTACCTGAAAGGCAAGACTCTTATTTCGTTTTATGCAAATATGGATTTTGATGGATAGAGTAGACATTGGCCAGCTAGTCTAGTCTAGTTCATAGATAGGTTGCTCATTAATTGCTCATTAATTAGGTTACCGTGCATGTTAGCGATGTATAATGAAGCTGGTGGTATTTTCTCTAGAAATACCCAGCCAGATAACTAGATAACTATTTATTCATGGATTTACTGAAGGCTTAATATACTGTATGAAGTAAACTTACTACTGATTCCATCACAAATTAAGCATGATTTCATCACATCAGCCAGTCTCCCCGGCTAGCCATTGATGTGCACTTAAATATTAGCTAGCTAGTTTTATTGTATTTTTTGCTTAACCCTTTAAGGCGTAGAATCACAAATATGTGATTAGAATGTTCATAACTGACTAATTTTGGTAATGTTGAACAGTAACACTGTGTGACATTAGGCCAATATTAGTAGTCACTTATGCTGTCATAATGACATCAATGAAAACAGTGTGTTCCTGGCATTATTGTTGATGTCGCAGCACTGCGTTTTTACTTTTGTGTATGACAACGACCAATGTTGAAGTTCATGTACGTTCTGCGATTTAAGTCGAGAGATGCCCCGACGGAGTAAAAACAAAATTTTAAGGAAACTAGTTAACTTAATCCCATTGTTTTTCTTAGACCGTACCCAGGCTATTCTCCTCGTGACAATGACAAAAGGATGTCGAAGACAAAGACTAGTCACATGGGGACAGGAGAATCACGAGTAAGAGACGCTGCTAATTCGAATTTATTTGGCAAATAGGATTAAGCTACTTAAAATCGGTTACAGGCTAGAATCCATTTCCGAACACATGCATCTGTGCAGTGACGTCACATAAGGGTTTTGTTTAGAACCTGTGCGCAAAACCATTGTGCACTCCTGTGATGCCGCGTGCTGAAATCCAGATAAACACGGGGTGTAAGCATGCAACACTTACTCTGCAAGAATATGGTGCTAGGGGGAGTTATGCTTTCATAGGATTATTAAATACTTTATAATATTACATAAATTGTATGTGCACCAGCAGAGTGCTATGCAGAAGTCTAAAATGAAAAAAAATGTCCCAAAGACCTCCAAGGTAGGACCCGCCTCAGGCTACCTGTCCACGTGGCCGGCTCACATGACGTCACGGATCATTGATGAAGGGAAGAGTTGCTTCACCCGGGAAAAGATAAGGATCCATGGGTAGGTCACATTGACATCTCAACAAACATTTTATGCATTAAATATAATTTGCTTCAACACACTTCAGATGAGATTGTTGTTTGACAGTTGTTTATGACAGTTGGAAAGGAAGGTCAAGCCACCCAGCTGCTTTAACCCTTCGATTCCCTTACCAGCTTATGTAGCAGTCGATAACAGCTCCAGGACCTAAGAGTATTTGACAACTTGACAATAAAGTAGCCTTTGTTCCCTTGGATTAAAGCTGAGGAGTAAATAAATGTCTGTGTGAAATCGTGTGGTATTTGCTGGATGGCCCAGGTGTGACGATGGCCTCAGTGGACCTCCCCTGGGGAAGCCTCGCTTCCTGGTGCTCCTGGAGGAGCATTTGAGGCTGAAGCTGCAGGACTGGAGCCCGGAGCTGCCCAAAGCACATGAATACAAACTGCAGGTACCACCACTTCTTGTAGACTACAGGAACCAGGATTCCTTTCTTCTGGAGTCTTAGTCACGTGGGGTGGGTGTATGTCTTTGACCTCTTTGACGCTGTGGTACTACCGATCTGACTGATGCCCCAGCGTCTGTCTTTCCATCCGTCTTCATGTCTTCCCCTTCAGGCATATCGAGATGTCTTTGACTACTTCATCGAGGACTTCAGAACCTACAAGCCTCTCCTCATTTCCATCAAGAACGAATATGAAACTGCCCTAGGTATGTGACTCTGCTATCAATGCCAACTTATTATCAGCAGGTTCATGCAATATGATGCTGTCAGAGAACATCAAGAGAGGTCCAACCAAGAGGCTAAATTGCTCAGCACTTAAACCTGCTTATGCAGACCTCTGACCTCTGCTGTTTTTACAATGAGGAAAGTTTCTTACCATGAGCTGTTGGTCCATACTTTGTGTTTATTGGGATTGCACAAGTCATTGTATAGCCTAGATTGTTATGTACGAAATGGAAGGTTTATTTGGGTGAAATACAGCATTAACACAGAAAAAAGCAATTATCTGGCTGTTGTTTGTCATCACAAATTGAACATTTTCTCTGGCTTTTCTCAGAGAGTTACAGCAGACTTACATAGCTCTCGTACGGCTAGGCTAAAGTGGAATAGGAGCTGATAGTTGAGATGGCCATCTTTCTTCATTTGACACTATTGGAGTCTGGGTTGGTAGCACATGACTGCTGATGTCACGGCCCCCAGGGCACCTGCGGGACCGGATCCGGGAGCTGGAGCCCCTGCGGGCACAGCTGGCCAAGGTGGCGGAGGAGAGCGACCTGCGCATCATGGCTCTGTGCAAAGAGGAGAAGGAAGAGGTGACCAAATTGAAGGAGGAGTGCAGAAAGCTGGAGAAAGTGATTGACGTCCTGAAGGAGGAGCAGTTGTGTCTACAGGCACAGGTATTGCGCAAAGTTCTACCATCACATGGAACTACTGACCTGATCTGAACCTTTTTTACTGAGCTGAACATTTACTTAAGCAATTGAGGTTCACCCATAAATATCCTTCATGGGGGTTTTGCAATTTCTTTGGTACACTTGTCAAGCTAGTTGAACTTACCACAAATATGTTGGAATTTTCCATATTGGCCAATGAGGCTAAAACATGGGCTTTTTTTAACACACTTCTTTTTATAAAGCTATATTCCTTGACAAAAGCTGCCTCTAAGAGGAGTGCTGCTTCTAAGAGGAGTGCTTTTGTGCAGCACCAAGGACAAAATCACTATTGTGTCATTAGTCACAAACAGTTTCTTTCTACACCAAACAGAATGACACCTGCGGTAATTTTCTTAACATACTATTTTCAGTCTTTAGTCAAATATAGGTTAAGTACCCTTGCTTATGCCTACAACAACAGCAGCTACATCTGGGAATCGCATTGCGAGGCCCTGACCACTATGCTACACTGGTAAATGGTAAATGGTTGGCATTTATATAGCGCTTTTATCCAAAGCGCTGTACAATTGATGCTTCTCATTCACCCATTCATACACACACTCACACACCGACGGCGATTGGCTGCCATGCAAGGCGCCGACCAGCTCGTCAGGAGCATTTGGGGGTTAGGTGTCTTGCTCAGGGACACTTCGACACAGCCCAGGCGGGGGATCGAACCGGCAACCCTCCGACTGCCAGACGACTGTTCTTACTACCTGAGCCATGTCGCCCCACACTGCCGTCCCATGTTCCCCCTTTCTCTCTTCATACCTCTCGTCTTCTGTACCCTCTTCCCCCTTTGCCCTCCCTCCTTCTCTCTTTGCCCCCTTTGTTTCTCTTTCTCATTCTCCACACAGGTAAGTTGTCTGGAGGAGGATCTTCGTGCTCAGTACCAGGCATACCGCGACGAACGGGATGCCCGCAACCTGCTCATCGACAAAGTCAACTGCTTGACCAACGAGAAGGAGCAGGACCACCATGAGGAGCACGAGGGTAGGGCTAATGAACCACAGATATGCCATAACTGGAGCAAGCCCAGACAGCCATTTTGGATAAGATCAGTCCTTTGTATTGGATATGATCATTTTTCAAATGCTATTTTCCTTTTTTTTTTTGTCCAGTTTGGAAAACTTAATCATGCACAGTGTTCAATGCTAGCTCTCCTGTTGATTTGGGCCCATTGCTCACTTGTCTATTGCCAGTTACACAAGTTACACTTGCACTGACATGAGTCAGAGGTAGACATTTTACAGGCAAACTTGAGTGCAATCAATCAATGCGTGGGGGTCGCTGAAGCACGACTAGGCACTGTCATCCTATCTTATTGAAACCTACCAATCCCTGAGCAATGTTAGAGCCAGTTGTGTGTCACCCTGTGGAGCTGTTCAATACCGGACTGTGGGGCTCATCCCTGCACTAGAACTATGTCTTACGAGAATGAGCCACCGAGCAGCCCCCAACTGTGCTTCTGATGTATTCACCTATTTGTGGAAGCATAGTTCCTAATCTTTCACTCGCAAGTGTTTGTTGAAAATGCTACCCTTGACAGTATTGGGCTCTAAGGGCTTATTGACTTAAGTGAGTGGCACTGACTGTTGGCTCCTGCGCCTGGCCTCTTGGCCTCTCTGTCGCCCCCAAATGCAGAGGAGGACATACTGAAGCTGAAGCTGACACTGAAGGTGTGCCGGGAGGATATGACCCGGGCCCAGGTGCAGCTCAACCAGCTTCAGGCTGACTATGCGGATGTGGTACCCCGGCGAGACTGGGACAATTTGGAGCTCACCCACCAGGAGAACCAGGAGAAGGTAGGCCATACACATACCTGCAGCTATGCCCTGGTCTGACCAGTAGGTGACTTTGAGTCAGGGGCAGGTGCCAAAAGCAATTGTTGCTTGTGCTCAGTAGTTTTGAGATATCACGCTTCATAATATTTGAATGTGGAATGTTTTGAATGATGTATCTCCCTCTGTGGTTTTGAAATTCTATAAGGAATAGAATTTTGGCCTGCTGTATGTGAAAAGAGCATTACAAGGAGCATTTTTGTTAACTGATTTCTCTTTTCTAACAAAGAGCTCTGTCCTGGATTTGGAGCTGGGTTTGTGGAGCTGGGTTCTCTAGTGTGGAATTCTGGTGGCATCTGTCAGTGTTTTGACACAAGCTTTTCCGTAAAAGAACTAGATTAATGAACACTACCAACCAATGTCTCTTTGTATCAACTCACCTCCTACCCTACGCGCATGCATACATATACACACACACGCAAACTTGCACACTTGTGCACTCTCATACTGTACATACCCGCACACACACACACACACACGCACACACATGTACTTGCACACTTGTGCACTCTCACACTGCACACACACACAACACACTCCAGCTGGAGACGTTGCAGAAGGACTTTGAGGAGCTGAAGGCGCAGCATGACACGCTCACAGAGGAGCACCAGCAGGTGGTGCTGGAGAGGGACAACCTGCAGGCCAAGCTGGAGGGCGACCGCACCTACACCCCTCGGCCCACGTGGGAGATATGCGCAGGTACGGCACCGAGAGAGACGTGCGTTAGACTCACTCTGTGCTCCCAGCACTGCGGAAACAGATTTATGCTTTGAGAACAGAATGTGCCGCAATGTGGCAAAACCAGCCCTAGTTGAACCCAAATCTCAGATGCAGTTTTATCAGATAATTATTTTAAACTGGAGGTGTGGACTGTGAGTCAGCCCCGTCTGAGCACTGAGGGCAAACGGCTCTGTTTCCCGAGCAACTTGTTACAACATCTTGGCTTCAGCAGCCTCAGCTCCTCCAGCCTGACTGCAGCATGTCTGAAAGCACGTGCGTGAGAGACATTGCTTATTTTACACGATTTATTTTCACGGGGTGAAATATATAACTTTTGCGCATGCACGCTTACAACTGATATTTGCTGAAGTAGTTTGGGGCAACTACCTTGAACAGGGCCCACCTGGCAACTGACTCTGAGCCCTTTGGGTTACAAGACAAATCTTGTAACACTTTCACCGCATCGCATATGTTATTATTATTGACTAAGAACACCCAGCTACTGTATTCCTGCTGTCCGACAGGAGGCTAGTCACATACCTAACTGAATACTTTCAGGTGAAAATTGTAATGTTCCAAGGACAACAGAAGGGAGAGTACATGTCTCTGTGTATTGTGTCTGTGCATGTTCATGTATGTGTGCGTGTGCATGTATATGTGTGTTGGTGTGTCGGTACATGTCTCTGTCTGTGTATTGTGTCTGTGCATGTTCCTGTATGTGTCCACGTCTCTGTGCCCTGCAGACGCCCTGGGCGGGAGCGAGCGGTGGGCGGAGGTCTCCTCTGACCTGAGCAGCCAGCAGCTCCTGGAGCTTGTCCTGACAGAGCTGGGAGTCGTTCCTGACGTGGAGGAGAAGGAGGTACCCCACCCGTCCCCTCCCTCGAAACATAACTCACAGAGCAAAAAGGATATCTTGAGAGTGTCTTTTAAATATACATCACATGCAGTGTACAAAAGGGTGTTTATTACCAGTAGGATGAACAAAGTCAAGTGATGAAGTAAAACAGTGGCATCTACTGTCTGGGTAAGGAAAATGCAAGCACCTGTGGGGGGACCCAGGTACCCTAAGGCTTTAAAGGCCAGTTTATAGTCCAGCAACAGTGTCGCTCCACTGCAATTGCAGAACGTTCATGAACATTGTCATATCCCCTGACGTAGATGTAGGTTGTCGTCAAAAAGTATAAATGCACTCCAGTCGCCCAAATGTGGCTGTGGCCAGCAACATCCATTGGACCTTGTTAGTCGCAGCGACACATTGCCCCTGGACTTCATGACCATCCTGCAGCTCTTCTCTGTGAACATACACTACCCGGGAAACCATGCTATGTTAATTACTATTCAGTTTTATCACAGTGTTTGACAACAGCTCACAAATTCTGGGGTACGTCCATGCCAGCCCCCTGTTTATGGTCCGTGCTGAAACTGGGCATGGGAATCCAACATTACAGCTAATGTCATTCCAGTAATGGTACAGTGATAGAGTCCATGTTTTCTCCTTGTTGGTTTTTAAATGTGTGTCGTAAGCAGCAGCTATTTGTAGTGAGAGTATTAATTTCAATTACAGTGAACTGAGTTTCCAGAGAGAGAGGGGCAAGCGTGCAGAACAGGAGAGAGAGAGGGATAGAGAGAGGAGAGGAGCAGAAGACAGCTGGTTCCTAAGAGAGAGAGAAAGTTTTGTACACGTGCGGGATCAGCATTTGTTCTGTTCTATTGACCACAACAAATGCAGTGCCTTCAGTTTTCTTAAAAAATAAAGTGTGCGGTCGAAAATGTACCAAACTAGGTCACTGCTCACTGCTTCTTGACATCAATTTTGCATGGTTTATATTGTGGTTGAAAGATGCTCAGAAATTGTATGAAAGAACTAAGAAAGAGCACCGTGCTGGACAAACACTGAGATGACCGTGGCTAATTAGCGTACTTGTTAAATAGCAATCCTTCTGTTGATCACTCGCCAGTCTTCACCTTTTCATGCACTTTAGCTTTGCTCATCACTGTAAAATGACATAAATGTGAGCTAACTAATGGTGATCATTCTTCTGTATCTTTCTTTTTCCACTGAAAGTCACAGCCCAGTGAATTGCTACCATTTTGTGTAGCCATGAACAAAAATGTATCCAAAATTGACTCCAAACAGCGTGTTATGCAAATGAGGATCTTGTCATCACTGTGGCCAAACTAGACCAAGGTTCTAAAAGCTCCCATTAAGTTGACTTGTTTTTTTCTTTTTTTTGACTGCACAAAAGGTGCAGACAACCTGAAAATTGTGAAGAAAAAGTGAATGTTGGTTAAATACGAGCTTCAGAGACAAGATCTCATGCTCCATCTCGTAGTCATTGCGGTTGATGATATGAATGACATCACCTGTGTAACTCTGAAAATGCTCCAGTACTGACAGATGTACTCGCAGGCCCTGTGATGTTCACAGATGGCTTGTTGTTCTGGCTTTACAAACAGAAGACATTGTTCATCCAGTGTAGCGGTTCCTTTGCTTCATTTTGAATTGGTTCCAGTGGCTTTTGATTCCTTTGAGTAAATAAATGTCAGAAATGCACTTTGAGAATAATTTGAGTAATTTGCATAAGAGTGGGTGCTAAAAGCAGGATTGCCATTTGCAAGCAGTTCTCAGTGTGAGAAGGAGAAGATGTGGCAAGTACTGTGGCTCAGTAAAATTAAACATACACGTAGGTGTTATGCACCTCAAGAGCAGAGAATTCTCATGAGGCATTTTGTCATGTAGGATTTTGAACTATATTAGTTGTCGATTTATGTAACACTGAGTGTACGTAAATCGAGTGAGAACTTTCTAATGACAGAAAATAGACACACAAGGTTATCTTCATGACAGCAGGGATATGATGACTAAAAAAGTCATCTAAAAATGACAGAATAGGATGATTGATAAAGTGGCTTGACTGCTTATTGTCTGACCCTCATACTGTTTGACACACACAATTTATAATACATATGTTCTTTTTGATAATATTATTTTCATCCTGTTACTACAGACGTGGCCTAAGAAAAGTGCAGAGATCTGGCCAGTTGACTTTACCCTGCTTTAAATAAACAACACATAAAAAGCAGCTGCGCTGCTTTGGGGTGATGCCAAGGTGAGGAATTGCACCATGAGTGGGAATTCAGAAACCGCCACCTCGTGAGACCCCAACAACACTGAACAGCAACAAATCACTCTGCCAGGGGAGGTGACAGGAGTGCACGCGCTGTTTGTGTTGTTAGAGATTTGTGTTTTTTTTTTTTTGAGGTGGTGCTCCCCCTGGTGACCACTCAAAGCATTGCTGATGACATACCAGAGTGCCTGCACTACGAGGGGGACTTCAAGAAGACGGTCCTGCAGAAAGCAGAGGCAGTGAGAGCCATAAAGGATGTCTGGAAGGAGAAAGTGACCGAGGATGATGAGGTATGTGCATAAACCAAACTCTTTCCCTGGACTGCAAATTGAAAAGTTGTGGAGGATTTTGGAGGATTTTCCATGCTAGTCTGCACCTTTCCTATAGTATTAGAATTACTATTATATAGTAGTTTTTCTATGCTATTTTTAAATTAAAGCCACTGAAGAAAGAATGTAAGCGCTGTTGTGTTTCGAGTATCATTGACATCAGAACAAAACCTCTGCATGGCGCTGACATTTGGCCCCTTTACCCACAGAAGGAGGAGAGGAGCAGCCTGGCAGAGTTTCTCCACAGGCATCTCGACAGGCAGCACGGGGAGCGCGCTGGAGACTGGGCCTACAGCCTGCTGCAGGCCTGCCAGCAGCACCACCAGGACGACCTCATCGGACTCTTCTATGACATCCTCACTGGAAAGGTGCTTGAGTGGGAACCACTAAACTGGGGCAATGATTGTGCTAAATGTCGCTCACTTAAATTCCAATCACAGCTTTTTCACTGGTTATGATAGTTGTTATGTTCTGTTTATAACAATATTATGTAGGCTTTATGACATAGAGTTCACTTCGAGTAACCAAAGGATTTTCAGTGCTGGTGTGTGACTGTCAGGTAAGAGTTTCATTACAGTGCATGTGTCTGTCGGTAATTGGGTGTAGCAGTGCGCTCTTGTCCACACTTGGTGAGGTGTGACTGTGTGATGTGACAGGTGGATGAAAGCGTGTACCATGGGCAGACCCAAATGCTGTCCCACCTGCTGAAGGAGCTGATCCAGAGTGACACCACTGAGAGCGGGATGCTGACCAATCAGGAGTTCAGGTGAGATCCAGTTAGAACACAGGACATCACCTGAGAATACGGGAGATAAAGGAGTGAGTACAGGAGTCACATAATGGCTCATTTACACTGTGACATTGGCAGAATGGAAATAGGTCCATGATAATTTGGCCACAAAAAGACATTAAACAATCTAACCTGGCTGTCAACTGGTGAAGTGCTTTGATTTCTGGGGCTCATGAAATAATGTGTCTAGCAACACACATCAAGTGTTGATCGCCTAGCTGGCTGCTTCTTCTCTTATCTTGAAAATACTGCAATGGCTCACTAAAAATGACATGCAATTGGCTGTAATTTTGACTGTTTTCTGAATGAATGTTTGGAAGGTACTGGAGAATTATCTTACAGTTTTAATGCAAATGTTTGGCAGGTAGAATCTAATTTGAGTAAAATGTACATTATCCTGTGATATTGAAGCATTGCCGTCCCAAGCACATTTTCCTCTTGCATTCTACTCACACTATTGGTGCCTGTGCTCTTTAGCTGTTAAATAAACCAATATGAGTTTCATGGCAGCTTCTCTCTCGGTTGCAAATGATTTGGTTTCATTCAGTAAGCCGAAATTGAGTGAATTGACAAAGATATGGATTAACTTGCCTAACCCGAGTTTCAGATCAGGTGAGTATGACATGCTCCACTAAGTCAACAGCACTTAATTCTGTTCTGCTCAGCGATTAGCAGAAATCGAATCTTTTTAAAACTGACAAATGAAGCTCCTGAACATTCTGTTTCGGCTATTACTAACATTTGTTAAAAGTACTGCTTGGAATTATTTTCCATTGTTTATAAAGAAAGCACAGATCACTGATTGTAGCTTTTGTACTTGGACTTGCTTATTATGTCAAAGGTGATTGTAGATCCAGCTGCGGATAATTGGTAGTTGCAATGACCGACAGCTTGTTGCTTTGTGCAGCGAGTAAATTTAGGTATTTATTTTTTGCAGTTGAGTTTAATGATCTATTATAACAGTGTATTATGTTGCACAGTAGGGATGACTGTCATGGTATGCAGTGAATTTGACTGACAGGTGTGTTTGTTTCATAGTGAGGCCTTGAAGAGGGCGTTCCCTCTGAAGGAAGAGCAGGACATCGAGGAGCTGGTGACTGCAGCTCAAACAGAGCTGGGCAACAGCGATGGAGGCATTTCCTATCAGGCCCTGTATACAGAGGTATCACACATTTTAGGGGGACTAAGAATGTTGAAAAAAGTTCCGGGTGTAAGGATTGCGGCTTATTCCGTGTGTAAGGATTGCTGTGTGCTGGATCTGAGTGCCTGTTGTCTCCTGAGCAGGATTCAGATGGGAAACACAGGGACTTCTTGAGTCTGGTGAAGCGACAGAGAGGTGAGGAGAGGCACCGGTATGTCAGCCAGCTGAGGGACCAGCTTGGAGAGAAAAGGTGAACACAACGCACTCACACCCATCTTAGCTGATCTAGGATCAGCGAACACAAGGCAGAGGGTGAGCGCAACACACTCACAGCTGTCTGAGCTGATCCAGGATCAGCTAACACAAAACAAAGGGTGATCAAGAATCTGCAAACACAAAGCCCAATACTCGATCCAATAAAGAAAAAGACCACCACCACCACCATCTAAACCTCGATTTCCCTGTCTGTCATTCAGTATGGTGGAGATGGAGGATCTGAAGATGGCCTTTAAGAACATAGACCCAAACTTGGGTCAGGCTATGCTGGAGCGATACCTAGCCCTGGCCTTCCAGACTCTGCCCACCCAGCTGGAGGAGTCCCCTGCCGCCCTGGACACGGACCTGGCCCTGCAGCGCCTCCTGATGGCGGATTTGAACAGGACAGGACCACCACAGGACCCGGTGTAAAACATACAGGATTGTAAACATGTTGTAAACATCCTGACACAGAAAATTCACCTTTCTTTTTTAACAGCTGTGCAGATCTTGTTGTGGCTACACTGGGGCTTGAACCACCAACCATCCGGGTCCCGGTCATGTACCTTAGCCACTAGGCTACAGATTTTTTCTGTAAAATGGTGAGCATTGTTGGGCTGAATGGCCTGTTCTCATCTTTATGTTATGTTATACACACATAGGATTCTTTGTAAACCTCCTGACATAGAAAATGCAAGTTTTTGTAACTTTGGTAAAACATAAAAATTATGGCAACGTGATGTACTTATTATTAGGGACTCTGAAAAACAGAACATGTGGAAACTACTATAGGTTTCTTGGAAAACATCATGCATCCATCTAGGCAATAAAAGTGAACCGTTTCTGGATCAACTTTGTCCACATGGATTCACTTTTCATAAAACCGAATACAGCTAGCATTGTTCCAAGCAGCATGTGAGAGTGTTTGTGAGATACCACTCTGAAACAATGGAACCAAGGAGAAATGAACACAAAATATCCATCATTGAGCTGGAGGTAATCATTTCAGATTTGAGAAGAAAAATTAATTCTCACTCAGTATGGTATTTTTAAATCAAAACATTGTATACTGATAGATGTGACTGGAAACAGAAGCGCATTCTCTACTATATTTATTAATGATTAAATAAGATGATATAAAACGGCAGATCTTAAAGTAAATTTAATCTTACGAAATGGACAGTCGGCTTTACAGTCCACCATTTGGATTTTAATGTCATAATACAATATTTTCTGGACCCAAAATAAAACACATACAAAATAAAATACATATGTAATTTCATGGAAACGATAAAAGGACAGTTTATGAAGCGGTCTCGGGTTCACCGCTTGGAGCCGCGTCGTGGCAGGTGGGCTGCCACTGTTCCTTTCCTCTGCTTGGGGAAGATTTTGTTCCCACTGGTCGCGCAGGGGATCAGCAGTTTCCGGTACTCGTGAGGGAGATACTTCTCAATCAGCACGTTGACGGGCATGCTGTCAGTCACAAAGCCCTGCCTGGGGACAGAACAGAGGGGAGGACATCGGGAGAGGAGTTAGGGGCCCAGGGACCGACACAGGAGATGGCAATACCTAGAGAAAGATGCAGACACTAACGCATGAAACACCCCCTCCTTCTCTGTCACTCACACATGAACTCACAAGCACACGCACACACGCGCACACACACACACACACACACACACACACACACACACACACACACACACACACACACACACACACACACACACACACACACACACACACACACACACACACACCCCCATCCATGCATGCGCACACACGCATGCGCACACCCACGCACGCACACACAAGCACACACACACACACACACACACAAGCACACACACGCACACACACCTCCTCATGAGCAGCTCCACATCCTCCACCTCGATGGTCTTCCTCTTGGCGTGCGTGGCGTAGGCCTCCAGGTCATCGGCCAGACGGTCAAAGTACTTGGCCATACTGCGGGAACACAAAGGCCTGTTAAGCATTTCATTTCTTTCCTCACCTCCGTCTCCCTGAGTGACAGCGGTAAAGGGAGAGTAACTCCAGCCCTTACATCTCCTGGAGTATAGGTTGGGAGTCTGACGACACTTTGGTCTTGGCGAAGTGTTTGAAAGTAGACATGACGTAGCTCTTGGGCAGGCCCGGTGTCTTCTGGGAGGACGCGGCCTGCCCCTTCCTCTGGGACTTGGGCTTTGCAGCAGGGGCGGCAGCCTCGGCAGGCTTCCTGGAGAGGAGTACACATGTACACATTCATTTTTCCACACAGATATTGGGCCTCATGCAAGAACCACTCGTACAAACATATTTGTTCTTAAATCGCTCATACGAGTGATTTAAGAGAACTTGGCACGTTTAACCGATTTTCTTGCATTCTTAAACTTTACGAGTAGTCTGGACCTGTCTGACGAATCATGTAAACAATGCATTCCAAGAATTTTCTACGGAGAGGAAGGAGCATGTCAGCGCAGAACAAGAACTTGGATCAAACTTTCAATCTGGCCATTGCAGATCAAAGATGAATCAAGATTCAGTAACTGCATTGCTTATTTCTTCCCAGAAATGTTTTCAGAAACGTATTTTAGTGCACTGTTTCGGAGGAATAAGAAAGTTACTAACTATGTCCCTTGTTGTTGCTAATCCAAATTGGCCATATATCCAATGGAACCCACCTACAGTACCGTATATACTGCATTCTTAACCTAGGACAGTTTTCTGAAGTTAGGAGCGCTTGTTGAATCAGGAGTGGCACAGTTGTACGAGCCCTTTGCACGGAAAAAGTACAAGAAATGTACAATAAGAATACAAAAATGTTCTTGTATGAGGCCCATTATTTTCTAAAAGCATTTTCTTATGACATACCCTCTGGGAGCATACTGGCTCTGACCTTCGTTTAGGTCTTTAGGAAAAGTGTAATCCCAACATGGGATTATTTGGCAGTTGGGGCCCTGTGCAAGGTGTGGCAGTTATATACCTGGCCTCCATCATCTGTTTGAGGAAGTTGGGCGTTGTCGCGGGACCAGGCGTCAGCACGCGTTTCCTCTCCCGAACGAAGGCGGGAGTCTTCAAGGGCAGCTCTTGAGTCCCAACAGAGGGGTGTGGGGGGGTCAAGAAAACAAGCAGAGACCGAGTTTGTAAGCCTGACTAGAATCTAGAATTGTGTTCTTTTGTTAATGTCAAACTGAACTGCTGAAGTGTGTACATTCATGTACTGTACGGCTGCCTGCGACCAGCGAACTGGCAAGAAAGCATAATCAAATAAAGATTTACAGAGGTCAACTTGTGAAAGTAAAATGTACCATTTTGTCATACAACTATAGACTAGAAAGCTACAGAGAGGTGAGGAGAGGCACTGTTTTGCTTGCGAGTTTGGTTGATAAAAATGATAAATGAAAAATAATAAAAAGTTAAAATGACAAGTATTAGGCAACTTTTTGAGCATTACATTTCATGACATTTTCACTTAATTTACAGCATCGAGGCTGCAACAAATGATTAGCTTCTCTGCACATGTATGGTGTGTCATCCCTAACATTTGAAGAGTGTTCATGTCGATGCTCATTACCTTCACTCTCAGAGAGGTTTTCCTCTTCTTCCTCCCCTTCATCGTAGTCATCTTCAGGTGGCTCCAGCTCTCCCGCAGTACTCACCCCAGCGTGGGGCTCCACCCTCGTGGAGGTGTGGGGGGTGTGTGGGGAAAAGAGGCTGATTTCAGGGGACCCCGGCTGTGCCAGAGGGATGGAGTTCTCCTTGTCCTCTGGCTCATCAGCATAGGCACCTCCATCCATATTTTCCTCTTCCTCATCTTCCCCCTCCTCATCTTTCTCTTCTTCCTCTTCCTCCTCCACCCCCTCTTCTTCCCCCTCCTCATCTTTCTCTTCTTCCTCTTCCTCCTCCACCTCCTCTTCTTCCCCCTCCTCATCTTTCTCTTCTTCCTCTTCCTCCTCCACCCCCTCTTCCTCCTCCAATAAGCTCTTCTCCCTACCGGAGTCTCGGAGTTCCTGGGATGGGGGAATCTCATTGGGCGATGAGGCGGGCGATGACTCAGGCGATTGGGCGAGGGGTGAATGCGGGGGCAGGCTCCCCTCTCCCGGTCCACTGTGCCACTCACCGGAGGCTCCGGCCACTGACGACTTGACAAGCTCAGCCAGTCCTTCACCACTCTCCAGGTCTGTACAAGGGGCAGCAAATGAAGCAACAGCACTCCCCTACATATAGCCCCAACACTGCCCAATTCTCCACTCAAAACACAAATGGTAACTATAATGAAAAACAGTTTCCCTGAGCACTGATCCTTGGACAGTATCAATTACACAAGCCAAGAATATATTCTGATGAAATTATGGAAAGCTGATGATTCAGAAGAAGTTTGCAAAAGCTGATCCAATAGCAGGTATGAAATGGGAAGCTAATGAATGAATCATTATGGCACAACAGAATCAGAATTTTGGAGGCTGCAGTACTCACCCTTGTCCATCGGCTGTAGGCCGGTGGAGAGGCTCTTGTAGCCACGCCCTCCTGCCGCCACTCCAGGGATCTGCATCACTCCCTCTGAGCGATAGGCTCTCCGTGAGACGTGCTCCGCCCCCCACAGCTGCTCTGGACCGGAGACCACTTCCTCTTCCTGTGTCTCAGATTCTGCAGCCCCTTCCTCTTCCTGTGTCTCAGATTCTGTGTAAGGGGCAGCAAATAAAAAGGCCCCTTGAGAAGCAACAGGGGCTCGGTCTTCGACACACACCCCCTACGGTTTGGTGTCCCGCAGGGCTCAGTTCTTGGTCCCCTCTTCTCTCTGTACACCATGTCTCTTGGTTCTGTTATCCCTTCCCATGGCTTTTCTTCCCACTGTTATAACCCCTAATTCTTTCTTCCCTTCCCTCCCCTCCCGATACTCAGGTCACCATGCAGATCTCTGCCTGCTTGGCTGATCTCTCTGCGTGGATAGATTCCCTCATCCTCATGGTCGTTAACCATTACACACAGAAAAATATTGTGATGATGAAATTATGGAAGGCTGATCCAATGGCAAGTGTGATACGAGAGGGTAATGAATGAATCATGATGGTACAACAGAATTTGAATGTCATCATTGGAGGTGCCATTCTACGTCATGTATAGTGCTGTGTCTAAGGCACCCTAGATTTTCTTTACATGATGTTGGTCTTTGATGTTTATTTTTTAGGTTTTCTGCATTTGTGTGTCAGTAGATGAGACCAAATTTGAGATTTCAAACATTCATTTTCTGAAAATCTGTATTACTGCATTGAAGAAAGTAACATAACAGAAATAACTTTATGGGATTTTTTTTTCTTCTTTTTTTTTACGTGCCTAACATTTTGCACAGTACTGCATATTAGCGACTGATTTGAACCATCCATCCATCCATCCATCCATCCATCCATGATCTGAACCCGCTTATCCTGAACAGGGTTGCAGGGGGGCTGGAGCCTATCCCAGCATACATTGGGCAAAAGGCAGGAATACACCCTGGACAGGTCGCCAGGCCATCGCAGGGCACACACACCATTCACTCACACACTCATACCTATGGGCAATTTAGACTCTCCAATCAGCCTAACCTGCATGTCTTTGGACTGTATGAGGAAACCCACGCAGACAAGGGGCGAACATGCAAACTCCGCACAGAGAGGCCCCGGCCGACGGGGATTCGAACCCACTGCACCATCCGTGCCGCCCTTGATTTGAACCAATCATACAATTTTGCTCTTCCAACTTGAAATGAGTTGGGCACTGACAGCACATTATAGGAGTCATATAATGTGTCATACCTTTGCCATCACTGGAGGCTGCTCTCTCAGTGCAGGACTCACCCGTGTCCATCGGCTGTAGGCCGGTGGAGAGGCTCTTGTAGCCACGCCCTCCTGCCGCCATTCCAGAGACCTTCATCACTCCCTCTGAGCGATAGGCTCTCCGTGAGACGTGCTCCGCCCCCCACAGCTGCTCTGGACCAGAGACCACTTCCTCTTCCTGTGTCTCAGTGCTCTCAAAAGCCCCACCTTCCTCCATGTCCTCTAATATGTCGCCTCTCTCTCCATCCTCTTCCTCCCTGTTGGATTCGACTGCAGTGTCTTTCTCTTCTTCCTCTCTTTCAAATTCCTGCACCTCGTCTTCCTTCTCCTCAGACTCCACTGCTGCCTCTTCCTCTTCATCCAATTCCGTGCCCTGCTCCTCTGCCTCCCTCTCAGACTCCACGGTCCCCGCCTCCTCCACTTCCTCTTCTGCATTTTCCATCTCTGCGTCATCACCTCCGGCCAAACTCTGCTCTCCCTCTCCTTCCTTCACCTCCTCGTCCCCTCCCTCTCTCCCAGACCCTTCCAGGCCCTCCTCCTCAATTTGGTCAAGCAAGTCTTCCTCTTCCATCTTCTCTTCGTAATCCTTTTCTCCTTCACCACCCGCTGCGTCCCCAGAGGCATCTCTTCCCACCTCCTCTTCGTCCTCCTGCTGCAGCCGTTCCACGGCCATCTCCTCCTGCTCCACTTCAGCCTGCGTTCCCCCTCCCACCCCTCCTCCTCCCTGCAGGTCTTTGCGGATCTGGGTTGACGTGACAGTGTCCTTGTCGTGTATGGCGATGGAGGCGTGGGCCGTCGTCCCGGAGACGGGCGACGGATACAGCGCCGTGTCGCTCATGATGATGCTGGAGAGGTTCCAGGCCGTGGCGTCACTCAGGCCCAGGGTGAACTTCTCCATCCCCGCCGTCTGGTTCAGGCTCTGCTCCCTGTCTGATGGAGATGGAGGGAGGAAGGGCGGAATGAATACCCCATAAAAAGAGGATTCTAGAAAGTTCCCTTAATTTCAGCATACTATTTTTTCAGCAAAATAGTGTAATGTGCTGGTAGCACTCCAGAGTGCGTACAAAGGTCTAGAACAGGGGTTCCCAATCTTATCCGAAAAGGGTAGAATGGGTGCAGGTTTTTCTATTAGGCCAGCATTAAAATACCTGATTTCATTGATCAAGGTCTTGATTGAAGACCATAATTAGTTAATTTGTTGAACCAGAAACCTGCGCCCACACCGGCCCTTTTTAAGACTGGGGACCCCTGGTCCAGAAGCACAGTTGAGAGCAACAACCAATCAGAGCCTTGATTATCCAGCATGCTGTTCACGGGTACATAATGTGTGGCATCGACACTTAAACACAGGGGCAGTGGGGAGCATTGAGGAGAGACCCCTGGACTGTACCTGGGTTTCTCTTCTTGGCCTGGAGGTCATGGACACCTGCCTCAAAGTCCTCCACACTGATGGCCTTGCGTTTCCCAGCATTCCTCTGCAGCCCCCGCCTGTGCGTGTGCAGGTCCACGCAGGGCGTCTTGAGGGACAGGCTGAGGTTGCTGTGACGACAGAGCAGGTTTGAAATAAACAATCATTATGTAAGTACAGGACAGCACTACACGATGTTAGCATGGCAGTTCAGATCCATAAACGCACCCACTTTTTGGGACATAAGCAATCATTTTCTAACCAATGGTGTCAACTTGAGGAAGGTCCAGGTCGGTCTAAAGTGAAAGAAGTGTTCAAACCAGCGATGAGAGACTGGGAAGTGGCCATCAGAGGCTTGTGTAAATGTGTGTCACATTCCACAAACCCATTCACTGTTGCTTCTGGAAAAAAACTGCATTTGGACACATTCACGCTCCACTTCACTCAGCGGGATACGGTACCTTGCGCCCGACATGGCAGACAGGTTTCCCGTAGCGTCCTGTGCCCCATCCCCAGAGCCATCTGAAAAGCAATGCACAAACACTTCACTGCAGGGGTCTCCATTCTCTTCTCATTACTGTAAAACAGGCGTCACAGTGCTGCTCTGTAACAAAACCCTGCACCCACACCTGCCCTTTCTGGATAAGACTGGGCACCCCTGGTCTACAGCATGCCTGCAGGATGGACGGAGAATGCACTCTGTACCCCTACACCCAGGGCCCCGCCACACCAGAGGGGCCCTGTCCAGTCCTTGTCCAGAGATCGCTTTGCATAAAGGCATCATGGATGAGAGCTCTGTGGATACAGATGTGCATGTTCCAGAGCCCATTTCTTGTTTTTCTGGGGGGGAATCACACATTGTGTGTTGAGACTTTCACAATTCCCACACACCAAGTGATTATTAAATACATCGTATTGGATTAGGGGGCTGTCACTCATGCAAACAGGTTTTGCTTTATTGTTCAGTGCCTCATCACTTGTAATGCCTAATCTCACTGGAGCTGTTGAGTGATGAAATATGGTACAAATTATTCCTCCTGAGGCATTTACAGACACTTATCCAACGTGACTTAGTTCCCTTCCTTTGCATGCAGTCCATTGATATTACTGGGCATTTACTGCACTTCAGCTTGGGGGCGCCCCTTCTGGGAGTCAAACCTGCAAATCTGTTCATTTGTTCAACTATTCATGAAGAGTTAGGGGCCCAGTTCACCCCCAGCCCCAGCTCTGCCTACCTCCACTCTGGTCGACTATCTTCCTCTCGAACACGGACACGTTCATGTTCCTCTTGGGCCTCTTCCGGCTGATGCCCCTGATGGCCATGGTCAGGTTGACTGTGGGCAGGTCAGGAAGCTCCAGGTTGGACATGTGTGAAATCCCCATGCTGGATTACAGAAAGGGACCCAGAGGACAAACCGGTTTGTACTCATACCTGCGACACAACCCGTCAGAGAGAACTACGACAATTCAGTTCAGTGCTTTATGTTAGACTCAGAGAATTGTTCAGACCCAAGAAACCACAAGGTGAATTTACCGAGCAATGAACTGCTGTAATCGGTCAACAAAGTCCTGAGTGATAACAAAAGGTAGGATATCCAGCAGCTCACCATTTTGACTACCTGCATTTTGAAAAATATAAGCAATGCTGCTTTTGAGTTCCTTTGACAGCACATTTTATTATGAGGCTCAGTCTGGGCAAATGCAAATGTCATTTCCCAAAAAATTACTAACCGATAACAGATTCTTTTTTTCTGAAGCTGAAATGGTAAGCCGCCTTTTTGCTTTCACCACTAGTGACAAAACGGACGGGTCGGATAATTGAAAGAAAGATTCTGGCTGTTTACTTTCTAGACTAGCAATCGACAAACTAGTTCTAGTAAGAAATCTTTGCCTATTTCAGGGGGTTAAGAAACATCACAGGTAATTGAATGCTGCCGTATTAAAGCTATCAAAGAATTTATGTATGATGTAAATCTGTAGCTGGGGTTCACTTATGACTTATTGTTTGCCGTTTCATTAATTTTCCAACTACTCTTTTTTTTTGTCTACAACTGCAATCACTAGCCAAGGGTTTTTTTTAAGTGTTCTAAATATCTAATGTTGGTTAGAGCTAGTTTACCTACATTTTCCAGAACTGTGTAGTTTTGTCAGTAGGCCATTCCAGTTTTATTTTTTCTGATAAATGAGACAGGACCCCTAGCGGTCATAAGCAGTATCGCTTACATGGTTAACCGTTTACGAAATGGTAAGGTAAACGTTTACAAAATCTGATGATTTGTCACATCCCTAAGGCCAATAGCTGCTTCCGAGTGTAAAGCAGTATAGATTTATCATGGTGCTATTCCTTTCCATTTTTGTGCATTTATTGTGTGTGTTTGTGTGTTTAAGAAAGGCAAGCTTTCTCACTACAACCCTTGACACAGAAGGCATCTGTAAACCTGGACAGAGTCTTGTACAAATCCCAACTGCGTTGTATGTGTGAAAATCAAACCTGGGTCCGTTGCTGCACAGACTGGACTCTGTGGAACAAAGCTCGGTCTCCTCACTGTCCGGTCGATCAGGAACTATCAGGGACAGCTCGGGTTCTGCAGAGTTAAATGGGGTGGGTTTAAGATGGGTGCAAAGCAAAGGCCCGATCCGCTTCAGGATTTTGTGCTAAATACTGTCTTGAGCAGACATTTGTATATGGACCAGCTACAGCTGTAGACTACTAGTGTATGCTAAAGATTGTACTGTGCTCAAGTACAGGACCGAACCAACATCATTTCTAGTGGCGTGAGAAAAATAAATTAAGGTAATTGGTTGGAACAAAAACCAGCTCGCAGATCGGAGTTGTGCACCCCTGGTTTAAGAGCTACAAAATCTACTGCAGCATACAATATTGTGCTGAACACTCTCAGTGTTGTTTTTCTAAGCTGGAAATGCAATAGGACACCTGCCACCAGCTTCTACTCTTCACTCTGCCATCCAACAGCTGAGCTATGCAGCCACTGAATAGGACTACACTCCATATGCAGCCAGTAGGCAGGTGTAACCCAGCCAACCCAGTCTTCACCCTTGTGTAAAAGGAGATGCGGCATACCCCGCAAAAAAAAAAAAATCCATCCTCCAAAGGTTTCAAATTACGGGGGAGCTCCCCCAAAGGAGACCTAAGCCCAGAAAACCCCCCCCCCCCATCCTAAAAGCAATCCATGGTCACAATTTCCTTCCGCAATCCTCAGTGTAATTCGAGCCCTGTACACTCTCCAGGCGACACTGTGGCCAACTGCACGTTACCCAAAGGGACCCCCAGCCACTCAAAGCTGACACCACCAGTATGAATTAAGGGTACGGGCCAAGGGCCACGACACTGCATTGCACAACAGCGATTTGACCAGACACAGCACCCGAAGGACCGGAGCAGTCCCGATTTGACACACCCCACCTCACGCACCTGTCTGGAGAATCCCACGGAGCAGCCTGCGGGGGGTGACGTCTTCACTGAGAGAATGGGACGCTGTCACTGCGGGCATTTTCACTTTTCCCATCATGCCTGACATTGACAAAGACCTCTTTCTCTGCTGAAGGGGTGATTTTGAGATGTTCTGAGAAGGTTGGGGAGTAGGGATAACAAAGAATTAGGGCACACCAATAATCTTTTTCTTATAATCTTTGCCTCAGGATAAAAAACAATGGCCAATCTCAAATGGTTGCTGTATAAAGGCTGTAGTTTCTTGATAATTTGCTGGTAACAACAGTGATCCTCATTCCTGGTCTTGGCTGGCCGAAGAGTCTTCTGGTCGATTACACAGTTCACTCACCACACCCGTTTTCTTGGGTCTGAATTGGTTGCTGATATTCCAGCAAAAACAAAACCCAGCAGAACCTGCGGCACCAGGACTTGGAATGAAGACTGTTCTACAAGATGCCCTGATCAATTCTCTATGCAATAAAAATGTAGCAGCTGCAAAGTTACAATCACACCAAGTACCTGTCATTTCACTGCTTTACTAACTTGTGCTAGAGGGAGTTAAACAAAACAAAACAAAATACAATTAAATAGATATGGAAGACTACAGCAGTCTAGCATTACCTTTGGGTGGAACTGCATTTAATTCACGCATTTACCAAACAGTGACACTTTGCCAAATACTGTCCACTACTGGAACCATGGATTCTAGTGAACACGATACTGGTGTTGCCTACAATGACCAATGCTAAGGTTAGATACTATCCTGAGATAACTCTCTGGCAGTGCCTTTACTGATCAGTCACAAAGCCATGTCTAGAGCTGCCCTTACCTTGTGCAAGTTCTGCCGGAGCTTTTGCCGGAGAGCAACCTGAGGGGACTGGATCCCAGCATCGCTCTTTCGCAGCCTGGTGCTCCGTCTGGACCCGAAGGCCACGCTTTGTTGTTGAGACATACTGTAAATGTCAAAGTTGGGGTAAACTGCGCATTGATCAAATGAGTAATGATCCTTGTGCCATTTAGCGAAGGGAATTGTACTGACCTGCGTGTGATTGGTGAACATGGTTGCTCTGTGTACAGTACGTTTCTCAGAAGTACACGAGGAGACGCATCCTCAAATGAATCCATTATAAAGCAGACTGTAACGTTGCACAACAATAACATGCAATTAGCAAAATTAGCCAGTGAGCAAACTGATCTAACGTAAATGCTAATTTGAACCAATAACCGATTTAGTTAAGAGACTGTGCCTTTAATTCGAAAGTTGTGTCAACGGAGTGACTATTGTTCGAGAAAACAAACGAGTTTAGTTTATCAACTGAATTAGCAGTCGTTCTCAATTAAATCTTGTAGCTAGCTGGCCCCCGAACAACTTAGCAAGCTGAAAAGCTAATGTAAATTAGCAAGCTAAAAAAAATAGCTAGCTTTTACTCTTATCAGCTTGCTATTCGCTAATGTTTCCTATGCTAGCTTGTCTAATAAAGAACTATAGTTACCTAGCTACAATGCACCAATTACCGTTACGGGACTTCCTGCTGCCTGCCTTTCAATTTAACACTTCTCTAGTTTCTTGTTTTAATAATAAACACGGCTCCATCAATATTCTGCGTAGAGCGAACTGTTTTCAAACTGTTTTTTTCCCCAAGTTACTGATGACGTTTGACTCCCGCCTTTAGATTCAAGTAAGTGCTCGCGATAGTTCGACGGCGGAAAAGAAGGTTGTTTGCTGGAAGAATTGTGGTAGTTGTAGTTGTAATACCTCATCTTATTGAGGATTGTTGAGTCACACCACTCTGTGCCAGACATGTTTATTGTTTTCACTTAACGGGGGGAGGCTAATGAGCCTGAACTAAGGGAGGGTAAAAAAGAAACTCAGTTCTAAATATATATCTTTGATGGATCTGTTTTCCATTCTTCTGCGTGAAAAACATCACATATTTGCAAATGATTCTCATTTAAATTAATGACATTTAGTGTGGCGGCATTACCTTTGTAGATTTCATATTACGTTATTTAACTATAGCAGAAATATCTGGTAATGTTACAAAAAATGATTAAATAAAGACTAAATGTCGGCATTAACGTGTGTGTGTGTGAGTGTGTGTGTGTGTGTATAAACGGTAACATAAACTCGTATATTAGGTCACGTAATAGTAAAATTACTGATGACTACTATAGGGCATTTCATGAGGCCAGATGATTGACGTGTACAAGTCGTCTGCCATTACACTTAAGAAACCCAAAACTTCGACAGATGGCATCTACAATAGCAACATCTCAGCGTCAAACTTGGAATGCGGGTACGATGTTTTAGAAATGTTAATAAACATAATTTAATCGAGTCATGTTTTTTGTTTTGGTTTTTTTTCAAAAAAGTTTTATTTTACAGTTATTGGTTGAAACAGCATAGCGTTCTACATTCAACACAATTTAATGGGAAATAAATAAATAACCTAAAACATATAGCCTATGTATATATACACACAAAATGATCTGCGATATACAAATTATGTTAAACCTTTAAAATCAACAACATTTCAGATTCAGTGTGTGCCAATTCGTCTGAGAAGCAAAACAGGAAGTTGTTAGCATTGTGGGACGTGTAGTTCCGCTCTGGGGCTACTGGGCTTGATAACAGCGCGCGGAGGAGCGAAACAAAAATAAAATAAAGGAAAACTTTCAAAGGATTACACATATATCGATTCGATTTTGAAATAAGCATGCCTGGATTCACTTGCTGCGTCCCTGGCTGCTATAACAACTCACATCGGGACAGGGAACTGAGATTTTACACCTTCCCAAAGGACACCGTACAGAGAGAGATTTGGCTGAAGAACATCTCCCGGGCCGGGGTAAGCGGTTGTTTCAGCACCTTCCAGCCTACCACGGGTCATCGTGTCTGTAGCATACATTTCCCCGGTGGCAGGAAGACTTACAGTATTCGTGTACCAACACTATTCCCGCTGAGGGGTGTGAATGAGAGAAAGAACAGACGCGGCAGAAACAAGAAAGTGTCCGCCGTCCTTCCTATCATCACAAGCGTCGTTTCAGTAGGCGCTAATAATGATGCTACTCTGAGCGGTACAATCGCGGAGGTAACCAGCAGCAATGATGTTGCAAACGCTGGCAAAGTGGGACTAAAAAGCGAGGGTGGCCAAGAGACCAAGCCTATTGACCTAACTGTGCAAGGGGACGGTCAGTGCTTGACAGCAGTTATTTCCAGCTCTCACGCCTTGGCGGGCAGCAGCGACCTCCATTCGGCTATAACCGCCGCAACACCCCTTCAACAAAGTGTACCATACTCCACGGTAGACCTGTGCGGGCTTGGGTCGCTGGATCACTCATACTCGCTGACCACTGGGACCACCTCGGCGGAGTTGTTGAAGAAGCTGAATGAGCAGCGGGACATCATCGCCTTGATGGAGGTGAAAATGAAGGAGATGAAGTCCACCATCCGACAGCTCAAAGTAACCGAGGCCAAATTAAAGGAAGAAGTAAGAGAGCGGGATCGCATGCTGTCAGCTGCTGTGGTTCGAAAGAAAATTTGATCTGACGGAAAGTGGATCAACATCAACATGTCGGGAAAAAAACACTTTTTATAAGGGATCCCGGGCGACGAGTGAACCCTTTTGTACAAAAGCGAGAGAAGTGGTTTGATAGTTGAGAACTTTGCAAAAATGTTTTTCTTAATTGAATTTAGCTACTAGCTAATGCCGTTGTTAGCTGACGTATGATACAGTAGCTTACCTTGTCATAGTACTCAGTTTTGTTGACTAATTGTGTGTATGTTTAGCTCCTTGAGATCATCAAAATTATCCTTAAATAATACAGATTGCTTCGTTCATTCAGCTGAATGGTTTCCCCCAAGGATTAGGTCACATCTTGAACTAAGCTGTGTGCTATGAAATGAACGTGTTAGAGAAAAGACGGGGAAAGGATTGGGAGTTCTTCGAGTTAAAGGGGACGTACTTAAACATTTATATGTAACAATTTTCATGTTGGCATTATGTCTCGCTGCAGTTTGTGCTTTTTTCCAACTTAGAAATCTAAGACTTAAAGTAAGCAGTGCATCACGATACAGTGTGCATGTAATATGAAGTTAAAGAGAATAGGAAATTACAAGCAAATCTGTCAGCAACGTGGTTACGTCTGAATGTGGCAGTTCATGGCACCACAAAGCAGTGGTCGTTTTTTTTTTTTTTTTTGCCTCATTCAAAGCTTTCAGGCTGAATAGCAACATGGATCCCATTTCAATATGATGGTTTTTCTGTCACATGAAAAATAAGAAAAATATCAATTTGAAGTTATTAAAGTAAAAAAAAAAAAAATACAGTGTTGTGTTAAGAGTTTGTTTTTCCTGGCCAGTGTTATTAGCATTTTTCTGTGAAACATTCTTATTGTTAATTAATTAATTAATTAAACTGTATGTGTGTGCCTCTTACAGCAGTTGATTTGGGGAGTCTGGTTAGGATTAGTCAACATATGGATTTCTCAATTACATCTGTATTTCTCAATGAAACAATGAAAATGTTAAATTATATTAACTGAGTGGGTGCATTTGGGTGTAAACAGATGGGATGAGAGTATTTGATCATCTCATGTCAAGCCCCTTCCCAGTTGTTAGTTAGATAAAACATTTTTAAAAAGTAACTCCATAGCAGATGTCATTATGTTGACCCTTAACAATTGACGATGAATTCCAGGTCTTTGTCCAACAAGTAAATTTGTATCTTCGGGTGTATGATACTGACATTGTCCATCTTCTTAAATGTATGCAGCAACATGCATATGATTGAGCTCCAGGATAGCAATGGATGGCAATATTAGATTACTAAATATTGTAGCTAAATAAAATGTTAGATTACTGAGCATGTTTACATACAGATTCATATCTTTTGAATGCTTTAGTAAATCATAATCTGGCCATTTTACACCCGTAGTGTCTTATTCTAAATTTGGATTTCAGTGGTGTATAGTGATCTTAACTTGACTACCAGTGTATTGAAAAGTGTAGGCTATATCATGCTACCACCCTCTATAGAATGTATATTGTGTTGTGAAAATATTACACATCCTGCTGTTATACGAAATCAGAAGCTTTACAGCTAAAATATTACTTGTGGACAGGGCTAATTGAATATGAACATTATAATTTGTTGCCCCCACAAATATATTGAAGTCAACTTTATTTTTATTTTTTTATTTTTGTTATACCATTCCTATTTTTAAATCAGTTACCATTATCCAGCATTCAGCTACAATGTTGTCCAGCTAGATATGCTATTGGAACACCTACAGTGCTGTGGAAAAGTATATGCCCTCATCCTTTATCATTGAAAACTGAATGGTTTATTTTCTGAAAATGTTTTTTTTTTTTTTTCTGAAAAAAGTTATCAAACCCCAATTTCACCCATGTGAAAAACTAAATCTACATGATAGTCTGCATTGCACTGCTGCCACACAATTGGCTGATTAGATAATCACATGAATAAGAATAAGTAGGTGTAATAAAAAAAGGTTCCTAATAAAGTGCTCGGTGAGTGTATATATATATATATACACACAAAATATACCTTTGTATATAAAGGTCAGTGTTCTTGACTCTGCAACAAGAATGGAATTCATGGAAGATGGCAATGTAGTATGCTCATCTGACATTTGCAAAAAAGCACTTTGATCCCCATGCCTTTTGGGATAATGTCCTATGGACAGATGCGTGATGGTGTGGGAATGCTTTGTTACCTTGGGACCTGGGCGACTTGCCATTATTGAAGGAACCATGAATTCTGTTCTCTACCAGAAAATTCTGAAGTAAAATGTCCAGTCAGCTGTCCTTGAGCTGAAGTTGGGTTATTGAGAGACAATTACCCAAAGCGCAGAAGAAAGTCTGCATCTGAATGGCTGAAAAGAAGCCAAGAAAGAAACCCAGCTCTTTAAAAATCTGACCATAATCGAGATTTAATGGCAGGATGAGAAACGAGCAGTGCATGCTTGAAAACCTACCAATTTGTGTGAATTAATTGGAAGCCTCCAAAGAAGAATGGGCTAAAATTATTATAGTGCGATATTAAAGAATAATATCACATTCTAGGTTGTTTGGTTGCAGTTATTGCTGCTAAAGGTGATGCAACCATTTATTATGTTTAAGGTGTAATTACTCTTCCACATGGGGTGATATGTCTGTGTTGATAACTTTTTAATTAAATAATAATTTTACAAAATGTGCCATTTCGCCATTTCATTTTTTTCTAATTTCAGGTTAAATGTTTGTGAATACACATGCTTGGAAAGTCGTCTGGGCCTTGCAGGCCTTGGATGTCGAACATAAATAAGCAATAATTTGGGCCTTTACAGAGTAGTAAAGACGGTAGACATCAAAAACTACGGATCCCACAATGCAAGAGCGCGGGCTCAGCGTACTGAGCATGCTCTTTGCGGGACAGGCGGATCGACTCAGCCGCGCTCACAAATCGCCATACTGGGAAACGGGGGTAGCTGTTGTGGGCGCTTGGTAAGTTGCCGCCTGTAACGATATCGAGTTATATTTTAAGAAATACTATTGCTCAGCAATGTAATTGTCAGCATTCTGACTTTTTGGGTGTCATTGTTTCACAATAAACTGGATAAATTATTATTTTTTTGACAGGCAGGGCATTGGCAGAAGTGCTTAGACACGCCTATGTTAGCTAGCTAGCTAACCAGCTAGCTGCATATAAAGAAGGGACTTTACTTTGGGCCCCACTGTCTGCAACGCTCGTAGCTAGTGCTGGCTGCGCACAGTCCGGGAGATCCAACTGAGGGATATTTTTAGTAAGCAACGAAAGCACGTGTTGCTCGTGAGTTTGCAGTCTATCCCATCTAGCTAGCTAGCTAGCGTAAGATAAGCACCACTGTCTAACATTACCAATAAAACTAGCGAGCTCGCTAACGTGATTCATAAGTGTTGCTGACTTGCATCGTTTATTTCTGCATGGCTAACGTTTACTAGCGCAAAACCGTAGTGAACAGATAATCTTCATATTAACCAGTGCTAGGCTACTTGCTTGAGGCAGCTAGCTAGCTATAAGTTAATGTTCCTCGCGAGCTACCACTAATCGCTATTCTACTACGTTAGCCTAGTTCATTTTATGTGAACCGGGGCATAATGTTAGAGCTCTGCCGCTGACATGTCGATCACACCCAAATAAGTTTTTTCGCTTACTGAAATGTGCTCATTACTCACTGACTGGCTAGCCAGTAGTCGCAGCATGTTTACGATTAGCAGCCATCTCAACTTCGGCAACTTTGCATGATACAAAGTGTATGGGTTGTGATAATATTGGCTAGCTAGCGTTCTGCAGCTCATGTAATTTGCCAGCAAACATGGAAACTTCTTCAGCTCATTTACTCGCTCAGTAAATGAGCTGGAGTTAAGCTAACTTAAGTTGGTTGCCTGCCGGCTAGCTCATTCCTACAACTAACGTTAGCTAGCCTAGTAGCTAGGAATGTTCGAGTGGCTGGTTCGGTGTCCAACGGTAGATTGTCAGCTAGCCTCGTTTTCGTATGTAAATGGGAAGGTAGCTTGCAAGGTAATTGGCTGCGTTGCTGCTCACAAGCGAGTTAGGATGAATATCTAGCGAGTTGTCTTCAGATATTCACACAGCAGAAAATGAATGACTGCAACTAACTTGGCTACTAAGTTGCCTTATATTTTAGACGCGTAGCTAACGTTAATGCAGTAGTAGCTAACTTACTACTATCCCAGATAGTTCACTATCCAACGATCTCCGATGGGAGCAGTTGCATCTTCCAAGTATTGATACTGTAACATTGTGATCTTGACGAGCTATTCGGTTTAGCCTTTTGTTAAATTGTATTCGGGTTCGCCGTCAGGAAATTCTCCTGTGCCTAGTTCGTTGGTAGTGCAGGTAGGAGGCGTCAAAACTTACTTGCGCTATACAGGCTAAGCCTGACTCCTTGGAATTTGTATTCACATACACTACCTAACGTTCACATTTTTTCACAGTTTTCAGTTTCTTCCCTGTACCCCGTATTCTGTGGTCCCAGTCGCATAGTTGTCGCAACAGCGACTGTGGAGCAATTCAGTTCACGTTCAGTAAAAAGTTTGCATTATGAACCGTTTCAGCGATTTTCATGAATAAAATTCTGACTTGTATTGGGTTCTAATGGGCACCAATCTCTTGTCATTCCATCTTGACCAGTGGATGTGCTGAGCACCCTCAAAGAACCCGAGCGTGTGTATGTCTGTAATGAAGTCTTTGCACAATTGCCGGTAAATCCTTACTTATTTTTGGTAGGTAAAGCAATGCTACCTTTTCAATGGTTCTGAAATTTGTCTGCAGAGCTCCCAAGATAATTACTTGCAAAGATTCAACATGTTGAATCATCAGAAAGCATCCTGGATGACTGCCAAGATGTGGGACCAAACGTCCCAAGATGTCAGTTGGAAGTTGTGCTCTTTAAAACGAAAATATTGCAGATGCGGACTAATTTGCTATTGGAGAGGAGAGAGTGCAGAAAAGATTTTTTTTTTTGGGGGGGGGGGGGGGGGAGGGTGCTCAAATGCCTGACACTGCAGGTTCTATAACTAGCCCTTACTCTGTCTCTGGTGTTCAGAGGGAAAATGACCTCCCTTTTGATGGGTAACATGCAGCCATTCTTGTTTCTATAGACAACAAAACACTGCAATAAAATACATCCTGACCATGCGGCCAAAAATGGGCTTTGTTTTTTAAAGCTCACTTTCTGGTGTTGTTGGGACCTGACTAGTGCTAGTGTAGTTTGCTATAGTATAGGTCTTTCAGCCACCCGTTTCAAGTCAATGGTACCAATATGGTCCAAATACGCAGTCTGATTTATTTATTTTTGCCCACAAGAACATGTAGTTGCATTAGATCTTTTTTTTTTTTTTTCAAAATAATTTATTTTATTTATTTATTTTTCTCTGTCTCCCCATTTGCTGATTTGTGTCAATTGGTCAATATTGTAATATTTTGTGGATGAATCAGTGAGAGTTTGTATCATGCGCATAGTCGATGACCTGGGCCCAACCCGGTCATTATGACCCTATAACGCCTACTGCACAGTCTCTGGCTCCAATTTGTGCAGCATGGCTAAACAAAAACTGCAGTTCCACAGTTTCAAAAGCCTTTTCACAAGCTCTTGGAAAATCAGTGGGTGACATCACGGTGCATGTTTTTTCTAGTCTATGGTTCGGACCAATTATTCTGACGCTTTGGATGCAAGCAAACTCGCTCCGATACAGTGGGAGGTGACTTGTCTAACCTGATTGATATAACTGGGGAAGTTTGGAGACATCATGGCTCATGAACCCAGAGATTCCATTGTCTTGTTTGTGCACTACAACAGTATCTGTAAAAATATTTTTGTCTGCAAATATCTAAAATTGCAGTTCCTATGCTGTAGGTACAGTCCTGAAAAAAAGTACTCTGCTACCTGTGACTGACTTGCAAGTTGGCTGCTTCAGGTAGCATTCGCACCAGATTTGAAAGGAAAGATTTTCACCTACTTCAAAGCAAACGCACTAATTAAAAAAAAAAAAATTAATTAAAAAAACAAAACAAACAAACATCTGAACGCCATAGTAAATGGTCTGCATTTATATAGCGCCTTTATCCAAAGCACTGTACAATTGATGCTTCTCATTCACCCATTCATATCCACACTTGCACACCAATGGCAATTGGCTGCAATGCATTGGTCGCAAGGCGCCAACCAGCTCGTCAGGAGCAATTGAAAGTTAGCTGTCTTGCTCAGGCACACTTCGACACACATGGGCAGGATCGAACCGGCAACCCTCCAACTTCCAAACAACTGCTCTTACCGCCTGAGCAATCTCGCCCCCGAGATACCAGGGCAATGCCGCTGAGTTTCTTTCCCGGACGGGCACAGGTTTGCCTTTTGACCACTGATGCTTTCAGAAGAGATGATGATTGGTTGAATGGTGTGGTTGTTTTCCTGTCTGGATTGTACAGCATCATTTGCGGTTTGGTCACCGGCTGCTTGTTTTGCTGCATCAGGTTAGGTTTTGTCTTTGGTCAGCTTTTGAGCTCTTCTGTGGATACAGGAATAAATAGGGCCATCGAGGGCGCTCTTAACACACAAATCAGTACATTTCAGATGGCAGTTTGAAAGGGGAAAAGCAGTGCTCAAACTGGCCATGAGCTGGTGTAGCCAAAGAGTATAAAGACTAAACCAAGAAAAGGCTCTTGCTCTCAGTTAAAATGTTTTGACTTAATTTATTAAATGTCTTTATAAAAAACATTGACATTGGGTCAGGTATATTTTCAGAACCAGTGCCTCATGGCAACAGTTGTACAGTCTGATACTGAAAAGAGGAGTCAATTAATAGGTTTAGCTCCCAGTTGGTCTTTTATGCAGTCAATCTCCACAAATAGCTAGAATATATTCCCTTATTTACAGACACTGCATGATATGAATCTCCTACCTGAACTTGCAGTCTTGGTACTTATTTGCCTTGTATGAAAGTGTACATGGCATCTTAGATTATTGCACCGTGGACTCCTTTTTCCATATATGTTTGACAATGTAAATGAGGCCTTCAGGCCTGCAGAGAGCCTGAGGCGATCTTTGGAGTGCACATTTGACAGGACGTAAAGAACTGGAAATTAACATACAAATACAACCAGTTTGCCTGAAGGATGACCACATTCTCAGGCCACTCCAAAACATCAGGAAATTGAACCTACCTTGAGTCAGTCTTTTCATTCAACACCAGATGAAAGCTAGTATGCCAAATTATAGCGTTGAATGTTAAATGTAGTCCTGGTGTATTCAGTGGTAAGCCTGGTGAAATTACCGGCAGTGGCTTTTACCCGTGTTTGGAGGTTGGGTGGGCTTTCATTTAAAAGTGAGCTGCCTGGTGACTCCCCCGTTTGCAGTCTGGTCTCTGGGGCGTCCACGCTGTCTCAGCGCGGGCGGCAGCCGCTCCTTTGTGGAGCCTCGGCCGTCCTGTCGTCTTGCGGAAAAGGAGCAGAGAACCTGCGGCGGTCGGCTCGCGCGTGCGTGCGTCGCCTCTGGTCAGTCGGCCGGACGTTTGATCGGGACCCGCCGATGTCTCGCCGCCGCAGAGTTCAGCTCTCGTCTCTCTCTCCCTCTGGCACAGCGCAAGAGTGTGGCCAGCGAGCGTGGGAGGAGAGGTGGGCGGCAGGGACGTGGGCTGTGCTCTCTCCTGTCTCCGCTGGGAGAGACGAGCGGGAGAGGCACACAGACAGTCTGCTCAGGAGCCGGGTTTAATCCGTCTCTCCCAGCTGCCTGAGGTCGAAAGTGCAAATTGGTGAGAGACTGGGGGAAATGGTGAGAAATGCACGGCTGCCTGTTCCTAGTCTCTCCCCTCTCCTGAAGGGAGCATGCAGGAACGGAGTGGGCTAGCGCACAGCCGTGTGCGGCGCATGTAGGCGGTTCCTTTCCTCCCCGTGCCTTTATAATGAGTATCAGCACACTTTATTTCTCTTTATTTCTCTCTTGCTGGGAAAAGATATGAAGTAAGGGGTGGTTTTTAGACAATATACACTTGTTTATGAGTGTGCCTCTGACGCTGGTGTGTGATTTAGATCCCATCTTCAGCTCTAATGTTGGAGTCCTGTGAGACCGGGCTGCAGGCTGCAGCCAGGCCCAAAATCACATGACCCCACTAATCATCGCCGTCATTTTGCCACTTAAGAACTTCTGCCCTGCTGCTTTATGATGAGGTGGAAAACCTGGCGAATTGCAATGTGCCAAAGGCTGGATTTGAGCCCTAGCCACTGAAGACCTCAATCGAGCTGTGCCATTGATACAGCCACTCATACTCATGTCCTCCTATGGGGGGCAATCGACATCCAACAACCAATGTTCCTAGATCAGCTTGCTCGCCGCTAATCATAACCCCATGCCACTGCGTGAAAATGTTGATACTGATCCAGGATCAGCATCTTTGGGGTTTAATATTTCCACTTGAAGACGGGTGGGGTTGGCTGACTCGCTGGTTGTAGGACACCAGCTGCTGTTGAGGAGCGGTGATATTTGTTCGGGACCCTGCTGCCAGGAAGGGGGGGCTTGCCAAGGGTGCTGGCACTGGGACAAACGGGACCCACCGACACGCATTCTTTTAATCCGCCATCTCTGATGCCCTAGCCTCCCCTGCCACCTTGGCAGAGGAAATGAACATGTTTTATGCATAGTCATATTCTGTCCTTTCTCCAAACAGTGGCTGTTGCCGGCTGAATCAGAATGGGTGACAAGCCGATCTGGGAGCAGATAGGGTCCAGCTTCGTACAGCATTACTACCAGCTGTTTGACACAGAAAGGTCCCAACTCGGAGCAATATATGTAAGTCACAGCCTGCAGACCTTTTCCCCAACAGTGCATGTCCTAATACTTTGTCTTCTCTCTCCCCGTCTGTCTTTTTCTCTATGTATGTGCCTCTATCTTTCACTCTTTCACTCTTTCATATAGTTGAAACATTTTTTTTTAATCTTAGAAAATGAAATATGTTAAAGATAACCCTGCGATTGCATTTCATGAAACCATGCTTAAAAAGCAAAGTGCTTCCACAGATGACAGGATAAGGGCCCAATTTTCCTCCCCAAACTAGCTGGCAGTTGAGTGTATTGGAGGAGCAGGGAGGCATATTGGGGCCAGTGTGTATGCTAGTTGCCAAGCCTTCCAGGGGCCTCCTAAAACACTTCCTGAGGGCCCTTGATCTGTAGAGGCCATGTATCCCAGCAACCACCTGATTTAATGCTGCAGTGGACCGAAGCAAAAAGATAACATTTGATCTTTTCAGTTGTTCAAGATTTGGTTATTTCTTAATTCCCATTCCCTGACACTTCAAGTGCATTTCTCTGTTGATTTTGTTTTGTCAAGCTGGTAGCCCCAGGTTTTAGGTTTGAATTGCGCTTGTTGCTGCAGATGTTCAGGGATAAAAATTGCTGTCAGGGTGTAGCGCAGTCCGTGAAACCCTCAATATTCCATAATTATGCAGTTCCTAATGTGGGTAATCCTCAGCCTTCCTGCTCTTCTTTTCCAGATCGATGCGTCATGCCTTACATGGGAGGGACAGCAATTCCAGGGAAAAGCAGCAATTGTCGAGAAGCTCTCTGTAAGTAATTGAGATTCTGCCTCTCTCTCAGATGTGCAAGTTTTACATTTCTGTTATGTTGTATTGTGATGCATCCAGTGTCTCTCTAGTGTCTTTCTAGATGGTGCTGTTATGTGACCCATTTGAGATGCATCGGATTCATTTCACATTTGTGTAGTCCATGGACTGGAGATGAAAAGGAACTTGTAACTGGTATTATGCATCAGAAATGTCAGAAATTGGTCATTTAATTCTAATTCTAATTCAGATAAATCAAATGCATACATATGGTAAGTAGGAATGTTGACCAATAAAGACGAGCCATGGGCTGCACCTCCTGGCTAACAGAGCCCTCAGAGCTCTTATCTGGGGCTGTTCTTTATAAACATTTTCACATTTGCTCTTAGTAAATGGTGAATGATTGGCATTTATATAGTACAATTAATGCTTCTCATTCACACACGCACACACTCACACACCGATGGCGATTGGCAGCCATGCAAGGCACCAACCTGGTCGTCAGGAGCAACTGGGGATTAGTTCTTGTCTTGCTTGGGGACACTTTGACACACCCAGGGCGGGATCAAACCGGCAACCCTCCAACTGCCAGACGACTGCTCTTACCTCCTGAGCCAATTTAGTAACATTTATTACGGCACTAAATGTTACTAAACCCTGAGAGTGAAGAACGGTGCGTTGGAAAATGCAGGAACTGTTCTTTGTAGAAATCCAGTAATCGGGTCATGTCCGTGTCTCCCACTGACAAACTGAGGAGGAGCTGCATGCACCCTACAGTAACTGGGGTGTACATTTCACACCAAAAATGAATATACTGCCAATCAGAACGCATTGCAAAAAAACAAACAAGTTCAAAAGGAGTCTAATGGACTGTAGTGGAAGAGGCTTGCACATTTTGAAAGGAGAATTTAGTCTGAAATTGGCCTTTACAATCATTTTAACAGTGAAGATGTATAAGGATGTAGACTGATTGTTATAGTGAGTCTCTTCCCTGTTGACTCAGAATTGACACCCGCTTGGCTGTTTTATGACCTTTTAAAAGATGGCACCTGCACTGTGTTCAGTAGTTAGAATGACCATGGCACTGAGTATAGCCTGTAGCCGTTTGCTCATTTCCAAGGGTGCCAGCGTTTGGTGTGCACGTGTCATTGGTTTGGGAAGTGGCCTTTGCAGCATGCCTAGAAGAGGGGGATTGTTTCTCTTGCCGTGTCCTGTAGCCCAGCTCTGGACACAGTCCGGGGTCGCAGGAACCAAGAAAAATCACTTAATTGTTTTTTTTCCCCGCTCCATTTTTTTTTCTGTCTTTTGGCAGAGCCTTCCCTTCTCGAAAATTGCTCACAGCATAACTGCACAGGACCACCAGCCCACTCCTGACAGCTGCATACTCAGTATGGTAGTAGGACAACTAAAAGTAAGTCTCTCTCCCTCTGCCCCCTCCCTCCCTCCCTCCCTTTTCCTCCCGTCTCCGATGCGTTTCATGACCAGTCTTGCTTTGGGTAAAGCCTGAGGAGTGAGCTGAGGGACAGCGGTTATTGGGGCATGGCAGTGTTAGAGAGCTGTCTGCTCTGTAGGCTTTGGCCAGGCGTCTGTTCATCTGTCTGGAGTGAGGCCTGGGGCAGAAGACCAAGAGGATTGTTGCATTCTGATTTGCCACAAGGGAAAAAGACATTTAATGTTTATGTATGTTCATTTTGAAATGTATAATTTCAGAAAAAATTGGGTACACCAAGCTTTAATATGTCGCCAGAATGAGGTCTGCTTCAAAAGAATTGGCTCAAGTAGTGGGCGACATTGGCTCAGGCGGTAAGAGCAGTCGGAGGGTTGCCGGTTTGATCCCGCCCTGGGTGTGTCAGTGTCCCTGAGCTAGACACCTAACCCCCAAATGCTCCTGACGAGCTGGTTGATGCTTTGCATTTGACTAGTTTTGGATTTGATGCTTTTAACCTGTGGAAGAACCTATGCACTTCTAAATCGCTTTGGATTAAAAGCATCTGCCAAATGACTAAAATGTAATGTAATGCATGGCAGCCAATCGCTGTGTGTGTGTGTATGAATGGGTGAATGAGAAGCATCAATTGTACTGCGCTGTGGATAAAGGCGCTATATAAATGCCACCCATTAGATGTGATCTGGCTGTAACTCAACAAATGAAATGCTGAAAAATGGCTGAAGAGGAGCAGGGATAAACTTGACAGGGAAACCTGTGTGTCCACTGTGTCCGCTGTGGGGTCAGATCAGTGCTGAGCGTCTCCAGACAGTTTTTCAGAGTTGTGTCTCTCGCCACGTGCCCAGGCGGACGATAACCCCATCCTGGGCTTCCATCAGACCTTCATGTTGAAATGCTACAAGCCTGCGTGGGTGTGCACCAACGAGATCTTCAGGCTAGCCCTGCACAACCACTGACACGCGGCCCCCACCTCTCTGCCGGCCAGTAAGGACCCCCTTTCTGCGTGGGTGACCTCGGCTTGGGCAGGAGTGGGTACTGGGTCACGCAAATCGCTGCTCTCCAGCCTTTTTTTCAGGGCAAGCTTTACTTTCCCTTATTCCCTTGCTCAGTCAGTGCACATAAGTGGTTCATCTTTTTTTTTTTTCTTTTTTTTTTCCTCCCTGTGTGGCAGTCAACCTGCCAGTTCTTCCACACACTGTACTTGGAGTTGAAGTGCACTGCACTCCAAAAAAAGCCCTCTATATATGCCTCCATTTTCAGGCTGGCTGTGAAATTCCTCTTGCAGAATATTAGATGATTGGGCATAAATAATAAGCACAGCACACTGTGACATCGCTCACTGTGATACTCTCCCTTTTCCTCGGCATGCACCGTGGCTACAGCAATGTTACAGTGTGTTGTGGCCTCAAATTTCCCTTGACACGCACTGCGGCTTGGCCTAGTCACAGGCAGGTTAACCTCGTCTCTTGGACGACCAGGGGTACTGGCAGGCGGGAGGGGAAGGGGGCGGGCAGCTGATCCGAGCCTCGTCACCTCTCGCCCCTTGAGTGTGAGCTGGGCGGCATGAGTTTGGTCGCGTTGGGATGACGAGGGGGGAGAGTAGGCGCTGCTGTGCACTGCGCGACTGCCTGGCAGAGTGGTCTCTCTCCCCGGTGCTTTGCCTCAGCCATGCAGGAATGTAGAGCCCCGGTGCTGAGAGCTTAACGCTCATCCACACGAGTCCTGTCTTCCCCCTGCATTCCTGTGGTCCGCGCTGGAACGTACACCGGCCGCGGCGCAGGAAATTAGGGTTGAGCCGATATCTGATAATACCGTACACCACAGTATATAAAAATACCCACCATGTAATTTCAGTACTGTGACCCAAGTGTGTGTGTTAATGTGTCCCATTAAACATCTTCTAATGTCCTGCTGCTGTTTGGAGAAAATAACATTGTGATGCACGTGACGACTGACGCGGGGAAGAATTACTGTTCATACGTTACAAATGATCCTGTTGGCTGGCAGATTAGATGTGAGTAAAGTGATGAGATGGAGGCCAAGGTTTGGTTGCGACTGTTTCATAAGCTTTAAGCTATAGGGGGAAAACCAAAGTGAGAAGTTGTAGCATTTATATCCGGTAATTGGCCGATGTTGGTGACTTGCAGAAGTGCATCACTTCAGATTTTCACGTGCAATTTAGAGTTTGTCATCCTGTTTGTTTTAAAATTAACATTTTAACTTTACCGTTTCACTAACTCACAAGAATTTGGGCACCCCTGGTCAAAAACCATGACAATTAATATTGGAACCTGACCACGAACCTGACCCCCTCTTTTTCAGTGATGTGTGGGTTCTCCTGAGCATTTCTCCCCAGGTCTTGGGCCAGTCTATCTGAAATCTTTCTTGGTCCTTGCCTTGACTTCAACTGTTCCATTTATCTTCCATTTTCTAATTGTTTCTGAGAGTGGAAATGGGTAGTTTGAAATGTTGAGTTTTTGTAGCCTTCTCCTTCTTGGTGGAAATGAACCATGTTCATTCTGACATCAAACTGGACAACTGCAGTTTGATACTTTAGAAGGCATGGAGTTTTCAGAATAAAAACTTCAGCCCTGGAATTGCATTCACCTGATTAATTGAAGCCCTAATGAGTAAATCCCCTCTTATTGTGATAACGGGATTTTTTTATGGAAACGGTGCTATAATGTGGGTGAGCTGATCAAGTGGACAGATATGGTAGCCTAAAAATGGATATAGCTAAGCATGGATAGATTTGTCAGGAATATACAGAGCTTAAAACACAAACCTGCAGCTATAAGCAGCCTGCACCTCTGAAGTCTGTCAAGCGATATGCAGTGTGGAGGATATCAATAACCACATTTGGTCTAAAACACAAGGTTGATCATGTCACTGCAGATGAAGTGACCTGGGTTTGCCACACTGCAACTCATACTTGCATGCTGGAGGGCAAGATAAAGTAACTATTTATTACAGTTAGTAGCACAATTGCAAGAATATGCCATGGTTTACAATGACATAGATTATGCAAGTGCAGTGCATTATGAATTTTCTAAAACTAAAAGCATCTGACATTTTTATAGTTTATACTGTGGTACTTTTCAATGACGGTGTGAACATCTGGATGCTGCCCAACCCTATCTGATGTAAGGATTAGAATACATTCTTGTGCCAGTTGTGCATCTAGTAGTCCATTTGGCTGCCAGAAACCAATCTCTGTATGCCATGTTATACAGCCAAATAAAACCAAATGCAGATGATGATCATGAAAAGCAATTATTGCTAAGCTTAGTTCAGTGTTAAGGCTATGGCTTGCGATGTTTTGCCTTAAATGCTGAGGGAAGCCTGTTACTGGTTGGTGTCAACTGCGCTGGTGGAGGGATAAACGGGGATTGGCTGGAAGCTCAGCTCATTCCGAGCAGGGGCTACCCAAGACTAACCCTCTGCCCCTTTGTTCCAGGCTGATGATGATGCCATCATGGGATTCCATCAGGTCTTCCTCCTAAAAAACATCAACGACGCTTGGGTGTGCACCAATGACATGTTCCGGCTGGCATTACACAACTTCGGCTAAAGGCACTAATGGGAGGTGGGATACGGGGAGAAGGAGAATGTCGCTCCCCACGCCCCCCTGTCCCACCCCTCCTCACCCCCCTCTCCCTCCATGCATACCTCTATTGAGAATCAACCTGCTCCATGCCAGATTCTAAAATGCCATTCACCATACCCAACCAATCGTCAGAAAGACCCTGGTGCAGGCACATGCACCCGTTTGCGACAGGAAGCATCCATGGCCCTCTGCTGAATCGCTGCAGCCGCGCCGGCAGGTCGAACCAGACCCAACGCTGTCCCTACCCTATGTCGGGGATCCAGAATAGCTGCATTTGAAGAGGCCAGGGGGAGGAAGAAAAAAAAAAAAAACTTACCTTGCATACCTTTGTGTTATTTTCTGTTTTTATTTTGGTCCTGCATTTGTTCTCCTATCCTTCCTTATCGTTCTGTTTTTTCTCCTAGTTCAGTGTGTTGTTACCAGCATGCCTTTGAGGATACAGCAGTTTTTCCTTCTCTTTCTCAAGTCTAATTTTAAATGTATTGGCAGTTCTCTAGCAATCCAAAGAATCAAACATCATTAACCCCTCCTACCCTACAATCCCCTTTCCCCTCTCCTCTTTTGTCCCAGGATTACTACAAAGCCACGATACACAATAAAATTGACTTTTTCTTAATCGTGGAATCTTATTCTTCCTTCTGTTTTCTGAGTGTCTGTCTCTGGTTTGTCTACTTTTTCCACCCCCCCCTCCCTTTTTAATCAAAGTTTTATTAATTGTTTTAGAACCCATTTCACTTCTCACAGGGGAGAATGCAATACTTTTACTTGCGCTCTGGCTGTGTTGCACCTCTTTTTTGGTAAAGCCATAAAGAGAGGTTTGGAAACTGCTGTTCTAGAGCCAAATGGGTCTTGTTTAATGTGTCTCGGCTCGATTAGACTGCATGATTGGACTCCTTTACCTACATAATCCAAAAAAAAGAAATGTTCCTGCCAAAAAGCTCCATAACCTGATCAGTTGTGTTTTTTTTTGCATAGTCATAATGGACTGGAATGTTGAGTCTGAGGTTTGTATATCCAGAGATCTTATGATAGCCGTATCTTTTATGATGTCATGAAATGTTCCAGAGGTGGGACCTAGAGACACTATGCTCTTCTGCCACTGACTGCTGCTTTCAGAACTGATTGGCTTCCAAAAACCACCGTCCAATGACAGAGGGTGTACATGAATTACCAATGGGTGGCAGCCCCGAGAAGCTCTGAAGGCAGTTTGTGGTGATTTTATTCAATTTTCGGCCTCCCCCCTCCCTCAGTTCTATCGACTCCGTAATCGTTGCCCACTCTCCCATAACTCAACCTCTTACCTTTTTTTTCGGCTTATTTTTGGAGGCGGCTACTACTGGATAGATTCTTGAGTAATGAACCCCTAGCTCATTCTCAACTGACACAATCCCACCGGTACCTGCCCCAATTCAGAGTCTGGTATATTTTTAAAGACTTACGGGGCCTCTCTTTGGCACCACAATCATTATACTGCCAGGGGTTCACCTGTTTCCTCCAAATTACTGGAGTTTTTTCCTCTTTCTTACTGTATGATTATACTAGTGACAAATGAAGACACTCTTAATGCACTGTACTGGTTCTCAATGCTGTGTCCGCACTGCAGTTCATGGGTGAGTGGGCATGGAATATCCATACTTCATTGTATCAAAACCGTGCGAGTGGTTTCTGTTACTGCCTCTTTTTGTAGTGTTTCTGCTGCTCAGTACACCATGGAAGGAAATAAAAGTGTTCAAAGAAATGCCTGATTCAGTGTGTCAATTTCCCCTGTTTGGAGATGCAGGAGACTGGGAAAAGAGTGGGAAATTGTGCTTTGTTGCTGGTCCCCTGTATATAATCTACCTGGTACACTGTTTCATGTGTGTATCTGATGCAAGTAAGAACAGAAGGAACCAACCCCCACTCTGAATTAAGGCACATTAATTGTTTTATCCACACATTAGATTCAACACATGGAACAGTATTTGTTTTTGTTCAACTTTTTTTATTTTCAAAAATAAAAGTCATTTCTCATTTACAAATGTGTTTAATACCTTGTACAGAGGCAGCAATTACAGCTCCAAGCCTTCTCTGGTATGTCTGTATGTGCTTTGCACATTTATATTTTTAAGTGTTTGCCCATTTGTCCATGCAAATTTACTCCAACTCTGCCAACTTCAACAGAGGGCATTGGTTGACAGCAATTTCCAGGTCATTCCACAGATTAAATGGGATTTAAGTTTGCTTTGGCTAAGGAATTCCAGAATACTGATCTCCTTGTTTAATCCATTCCTTGGTAGCTCTTACCATGTGCTTTGGGTCATTGTCCTGTTGGCACATGACTTGGCCTAAAACGCAGACCTCTCGTGGCTGAAGCGGATTCTCAGGGACTTGCCACCACCATGCTTGAAGGTCTGGATGGTGTTACCTGAATGATGAGTTCAGATGTTACCTGAATGATGCACCAAAGCGCTCAATTTTAGTATTGCCACCACATAATTATTCTCCAGAATCTACAGGATCTGTTTTTATAGATGCTGGCAAACACCAAGTGAAATTATGTTGGCCTTTCTCTGAAGTAGTATCCATGTAACCACTCTCAAAGAGGCTAAAATGTGTTAAGTGCTCAGTAGGTTGTTGATCTCTGGACAGTGTCTTTCTTTTCAGCCAATGGGCTCTGTAACTTGGCCCATGTTGTAACTGGGCCATTGGACAATTGCCCTTGTCACCTCTTTGCTTAGTTTGGTAGGACACCCTGATCTTGGCACTTTCTGGGTTCCATATTTTTGTATCATTGTTGCAGATTGCATAATGGTGCTCTTAGGAAGGTTTAACACCTGGCCAGTGTTATTATTTGTGGGGGCATGGTGGTGCAGTGGATAGCACTGTTACCTCACAGCAAGAAGGTCTTGGGTTCATATGCCAGCCGTGGCCCTTCTGTGTGGAGTGTGCATACTCTGGTTCCCTCCCACTATGCAAATGCATGCAGGTTAGGCTACTTTAGGTGGGTGAGCGTTTTAAGTATGCAGCGTTTTAATAATACTTTACGAATACTTGAACTTATGACAGTGTAACGCCTATTTCACAGGGATAGCATTCTTCCATTGCAACCTTTCCTGGCTCGCTAACAACACAGCGTTAATAATAAGCTGCAGTCTGCTGGTTCCCTAGGAACGGATGGCCTAGTATCAGGTTTCCTCTGAAGGACGGAATAAGTTAGTGTGAGCAATGGACGGAAGTTTAGGCAGGCGCACTCTCGAGGAGTTCCGTGGAGAGATTTTAATTTCTTGCAGCCAGTCCAATTATACAATATATAATTATTACACAGTTGATTTGTTACATTCTTTTCTTGACCACGTAGGCATTACCAATAATTTATCAAGTTAACTTTGTGAGCAACATAGCTCACTTGTTAGAAGGGAACTTGTTACTGGGGAAGTTATAAATTAAAATGATGAAAAGCATTGCGTTGCATGCGTGCTGTTTCCTACCGTGGTTGAGTTTTTCCCCCATCCAACAACGGTTCAGTTCAGCGCTCTGTCCCATATGGCTGGAAATGTCAATTTTAAGCAAATTAATAAAGCACTGTATTAGTTAAAATTGTGATTAATTATTCATATTCAACACAAAGAAATATGATTCAGAAGTTTATGATTAAGTCTCGAATTGGAGTCGCAAATTCCAGATTGGAATCAATTCAGCTACCAACGCAATAGAGTCTGGATTCGATTCTTTTGGGATCGACACTCCATCCTAGCTAACGTGTTTGAAGTAGTCGCAGTCTACTGAGTACTGACAGCATCACTTGCTATACGCCGCGGATATTTTGGACAAAGCTGAAAATGTCAAACCCAACACCTACCAGCAAACCCTCGAACCAGGACAACCCTCGAGTTTTCTTTGACATTGACATTGGCGGAGAAAGAGGTTGGGAGCTGGTCTGAAACTCGTCTATATTGGAGTTAGCTAGCTATCCCGCTAACTTAGAGAGCTGTGTAGCTAGATATTTGCATGCACAGGTTTTGAAAGCGCCTGCACTCCTCTTTAAAATACTGACTTTGAAGATAACGTTAACATACTAGTAAGGTAATCGCATTGAATTGAGCAATGTCCTTCAGCTAATTTATTGTTGTTTTCGTTGCAGCTAGCTAGTTGGCTAGCCTTCTAACTGCCATCATGCGGCTCATATACCGGTATAGAGCCAGACAGAAGTAGCTAACGGCGTATATGCTACAACGTGGTGGATTGCTGTTCTAGTCATTTCTAGCTACACTCACAATACAATTACAAGCTGAATTCTTCGTCTAGCGCTTGCTGTCACATGATCATGCTGTTTTAACGATTGATCAAGATTGCAATTAGTAATCCGACAATACATTCTGTTGATTCATTATTGGTTAGCTTGTTAGCTTTTGTCGCTAATGTTAGCTTTACGGCAATGAAAAGCTCAGTGTGACGTCATTGTGAACGAGCATATGGCTACAAACTTACAGGAGCTAACGTATATTTTCAGAATGACAATGAATCATTTAAACTCTTAAGTAATATGCTTTGTTTCCATTTCGTGTTATGTAGTGTATAAAATGGAGCATGTGACTAGTTTTTTAACCACAACATTATACTGCTGCTTGTCTGTGCAATAACCTTGGTTTCATTCATAGCACTGTGCTTATCCACTGCATTTCTGTTCTGTCTAGTTGGGCGTATAGTGTTTGAACTCTTCGCAGATGTTGTCCCCAAAACCGCCGAAAATTTCAGAGCCTTGTGCACCGGCGAAAAGGGAGAGGGTGCGACAACAGGAAAGCCACTACACTTCAAAGGATGTCCATTCCACAGGAGTAAGTGGGAGACGCACAGAAATATTTACCATACATTTGAGCTTAAATCGCGAATACAAAAGCGTTTGTTTCAGTTGTTTTAAAGGGAACATGTATTTTTCTTCGTTGTTTTTATATCCTGACGTATTCGAGTATTTTTAATTGTACATGAGTGCAATGGGGCGACAGTCGGAGGGTTGCCGGTTCGATCCCGGCCTGGGTGTGTCGAAGCACGACTGAGCAAGACACCTAACCCCCAAATGCTCCTGACGAGCTGGTTGGTGCCTTGCGTGGCAGCCAATCGCCGTTGTTGTGTGAGTGTATGAATGGGTGCAGTGCTTTGGATAAATGCCAACCATTTACCATTTGTAAGTATGGATCGTTCTTGATATCACGTGACAATTTCTTTGACAACCGTGTTGGAGGACAAGCGGCCGTAGCAACACGTTCAGTCTTATAACTAGTCTTGTATGGCGTCCATACATTTTTTTTTATGATGGTGCCCAGGTAAAGGTTGGATGGTTGGCCTGTAACAGAAGAAAACAAAGATATAAGGGGGTAACTTCTCAGCTTCAGCAACCCTCTGCGTGCCCTCTGTAGGACTGGGTTGCACCTGCTGTAGGCTACTTCAGTTCACACGTAGCCTAGTTATAACTTAAATTCCTATTCATACTCTGAATTATGCCTCACTAACATAAAGGCGGTGACAATATGGAAATAAGCTACAGCGTAATTAACAACTAGTCCTAAATAGCCCACACCTACACTCAGCAGGTGTAATCACACAGTCACTAATGGCAAAACATAATTTATCTTCTGCACAACATCATTTTTCAGTAACACCATGGCATTTTGCAATTCGGTAATCAAGTAAAGGTTTCATTTATGGATATTATATTTCAGAAGCGATCTACGATTCCAAGTCCGTAACCGAGATCACGTTTTGATCGTTGATTATCCACTCGTTACTAGGCTAATGACTTTACGCCAAAACCAGTTAGGATATAACCCGTTACGATATACAATTAGGCTAAGCGTGGTGCATCATTTATTAGATGATTTTGTTGTAAAGTACCTCCTAGTTCGATAGTTTGGAATTTAAACTTGGCCCTTGCGATTTCTACGCTCACTGGCTCATGAATATGAGGAAGTTATATGACAGAACGCATACAAAAATGTTCCTGTGATAAAGTGATCCGAACAAACTTGTAAATATATATTTTTTTTCTGGCGTAAGATTTTGCCTACTTCTATTGCAAATTGAAATTGCATTAACAGATTGGCCTCCAACACAGTGGATGAGTCAAGGTCACATGATTTGTGACGTGTATTAAGAACAATCCGTAGATGGAGATGCATGTACAAACAACCAACCGAGTTTAGTAATTGCGTTTTTGCTTCCAGTTATAAAGAAGTTCATGATCCAGGGAGGAGATTTCTCCTGTCAAAATGGCACTGGAGGAGAGAGCATTTATGGGGAGAAGTTTGAAGATGAAAACTTTAACTACAATGTAAGTAAAAGCGTTTCCACAAAGAATGGCTAACAATGCACATTTTTGTTCCAAAGTGCAGAAATCAGACATAGATTGAATTCGTAATTGCACACTTTAGTCATATCTAGATCAGGTTAAAATAAAATGCTTAAAAAAAAAAAAACTACAGTTATGAACCCAATAGCTTCTTGCTGTGAGGTAACAGTGCCATATCACCCCTGTGAAAAAGTAAATGCCTCCAGGAACTCACCACCATTAGCTAAAAGAACTGCTACCAAACACCTCCTAAAATTTCATATCAGCCTTTCACTAAATGTGCCATAATAGAAGAAATCAGGAAGGGGGCACCTGAGTATGAGTATATGGTATACTCGTCAATTCAGCATGGTTGAATCAGTATCCCGGACAGATTTCTATAATCATGATGTGTGCATTTATATTTCAGCATGACAAGGAAGGCTTGCTCAGCATGGCTAATGCAGGACCCAACACAAACGGTTCCCAGTTCTTTATCACCACCGTCCCCACGGAACACCTGGATGGGAAACATGTGGTCTTTGGCCAGGTGCTGAAAGGCATGGGCATCGTCAAAACCCTAGAGGCTGCAGAGACAAACGAGGACACGCCAGTGAAGGTGCTAAAGCATATTTTTTCTCCTGTCTAATTGAGAATATTTGCCACAGGATACACTGTATGACATTAATATTTACATTTCTGGTAATGGTTCTTCCATGTACGTTGTATTTTGTTAATGTAATGTTAATGATTGTGGGGAAAAAAAGAGCATTTTGTTGATCCTTTGAAAGCAATGCGTCATCGCCGAATGTGGAGAGCACAAGCCAGGCGATGACTGGGGGGTCGCTCCCAATGACGGTTCCGGGGACACCCATCCTGACTTCCCGGAGGACTCCGACATCAATTTTAAAGACGTAGGTGCACTTTACCTGTAATCATGAGCCTATCTCCGGTTGTGCCCAGCATATATTCTTGTCATGCAAAATCATTTTTCCTCTCTGCCCAATAGGTTGACAGCATTCTTTCAGCCGCTGAAGATGTCAAGAATATTGGTAACAACTTCTTCAAATCCCAAAACTGGGCGGCAGCCAATAAGAAGTACTCCAAAGCTCTAAGGTGTCAACTGCTGATTGAATTGATTCATTTTTAGTTCACCGATAATCTTATAGATTATTCTATAAAGTATAATCTTGTCGGTCACCCAATATACTGTATTTTCAAGTAAACCTGAAGCATTCATATTTATCAGTGACACTTCCGGTTGTGCATAACTGTTATCTTTACCATCTGTTTCCAGGTTTCATAATTACTGCCATTATTTGGAATTGTAAATGTTGCATATGGAAAAAAAAGTCTTTACTTGTCCTAAAGCCAATAATCCCAACAGGTGTTGCTGAAACCTGTGAATAATATATTAAGCTACTTTGTTCGTCAGATACACACAGGCAGGTCGGAAAGTCATAGCCTACATTTCCCCCTACTGTTGGCAGTGGTAGTTAGTTGCTAGCTTTGGTGTTCAAGTGTGGAGTCTCTGTCTGGACTGTGCTGGGTGCAGGTACCTGGAGGTTTGCGGGGAGGTTGTGGATGATGACCAAGCACAGAAAAGGCTGGAACCCATCGCCCTGAGCTGCATTTTGAACATTGCTGCCTGTAAGCTGAAAATGCAGCTCTGGCAGGAAGCCATTGACAGCTGCAATGAGGTAAATGCAGGCATTTGAAACACTAGAAGTCCGAATGTGGCAGATCAGATGGCACATGGAGGGGGGAGAGAAAGAAACCCAGTGACCAGTGCGGTTAAAGGGTTCCTAATATTGTACTTTGGAGGGGCAGCAATTTTGTGTAAGCTCCATAATGTTAGGGAAAAGTTTTAGTTAGTTTTTTTATTTGGCTCTGTACTCCACAATTTTAGATTTGTAATCCAACAATCCAAAGTGGTTTAAATGCAGATTCTCTTCTTTTATTAAACAATATTTTTTTATACATACTGGTTTCACCTTCTAGAAATTTCTAGCACTTTTTAAGCATAGCCCCCCATTTCATAGGTGTGTTTAATTGCTTTGTTTGCGCTGGTACAAGAGCTTTCAGTATTTAGTCTTGAATCTAGGCTTTTGATGAAAGTTTAATATACTCCTGGTTTAATTATTTTGTGGAATGACCGTAGGTGACTGCAACACACCATAATTTTGTATCTTTGCTTTGGAAAAGGCACTGGAATTGAACCCTGCGCACACAAAGGCACTGTACAGGAGGGCTCAAGGATGGCAGGGAATGAAGGAGTACAGCAATGCTCTGGTAAAGAAAGCCCTTTGAAATGGTAAACTGTTTGCCATTGATACTCTACACAAGCTCTCCTGGTAATCCATTTTTCCTTACAGCATGACCTTCAGAAAGCTCAAGAGATAACACCTGAGGACAAAGGTAAGATTTGTAATGTTGATTTAATAATCGTTTGGATACTAGGCTACAGGTGTTCTAAACTTAAAATTCTGGTGGGGCAAAGTGGTTGTACCCTGTGAACTTCAGTAAATATCCAGCTGCATATATGTTTAAAAATTCAACTGTGAAAGTTGCTTTAGATTAGTATCTGCAAGAGTCAAGTAATGCAGTTTAAAAAATGCAGATCAAGTTGATGGTTCCTACAAAGTACAAATTTGCAATTCTGACTGTATCTGCATTGCATATAAAATAGGTTGTTAGTCTCACCATAGAATGCCCTGATACTGTATATGGTCTGTCATAGTTGCTACTTTGACTGTCAATATTTCATTCCATTTTAAATCTTTGTTTCCAGCAATTGGGAATGAGATGCTGAGAGTTAAACAGAAGGTAAAAGAAGAAAAGGAGAAGGAGAAGAGGGTGTATGCAAAAATGTTTGCTTGAAGGAGTCCAGATGGTCATTTTGTGTGCTGATGCGTGAAAGAGCCATTCACTCAAAGAATCCAGCGGGAAAAGTCAGTCCTCTTGATGGGTGAACCACGCTGTAGTTTGATAACCTAAACATTAATGGTGTACTCTGACTCGTTCAGCCAAACCGGTAGCACTATGTTCAGAGTGTGATAAAAAAAATTTTGCTCTTAATTTACGCAATATGTTCATGTTTGATACGGGGGGAAAACACATCTCAATTAAATACATTTTTAAAGAAACCACAGAAATGATGTTAAAGTGAATTATCTTGGAACCATCTCACACATGCATGGTAGAGAAGTCTAATTTAAACATTTTATATGCTTTTACCCCCCTATGTGACAGGTAGAAGTTACTGTACTGTATCAGTTTTTGGTTTGGTTGTTATTGTTGCCTGCATATTTCTTTCTTTTTGTAAGCTTGGAGTGGTTGCACACAAGCTTGGAGTGGCTGGAAACTAATTTGTACACTTGAAATGTCATGTGATTCCTAGGATTTTTCAGACCAAATAAAATGTGAACCCTGTTTAATGTGTTCTTGTATTCAGTCCAGTCACGTTAGTTAATTTGGAAAATGTTTTATTTACTTTTATTTTGAAACAGATGGTCACATAATTCAGCATACTGCCCAGTTGGGTACAAAACACTTTTGTTGATGGTCCAGTACCTTCAAAATTTGTAAAATAATGAACTTGTTACATTAATATACAAGATCTTGGATTCACACTCCATTAATGTACACATAGTTTTACCCACACATTATGTGAACGTATAGTTTGACAAATCGACTCTTTGCCCACCCTTGCACACACAGGCAGTCCAAGAGGGTAGGAATGGTGATGGAAGTGACATTTTTGCATTCTGAACAAGTCCATATGCCTTACGTTTTTATAGGAATGACCAGAAACGTGATCAACCACTTGGAAACAAATCAGTCCTGAGCTGATTTAATGGATCTTGTTACCTAATGAACAAACCGAAAACTCACATTCATCATAAAATAATAATATCCACTTTTCAGGTGGAGAAAATGTGTTCTTTCTCTCAGAACATCAGCAGTGTAGGTTTTCTGCTAACTAGATATCCAACTACATTGAATTTGATTGGTGCAGTGGTGATGGACATATAGTATAATACAATAAAACTTATGCACTGCACATGCACAGACAAGGAACAATCTTGATTTCTTTATATAAGATGTACATGATTATTCAGGCAGCACACTGTAATAGGATACATTTTTGGATAAATCACTCGAGCACTGCATGTACTGTGCATTTTCAAAATGTGTTATAAACAACTACCTGTGCCCAGTACTACAAAAAAGTGAAATTGCTAGTCATGTAGTAAGTTACATTTTCCTTAGCTGGTTGCATTGCTTTTCTCTGCAAATTAAGTACAAGTGTTTATGATTGGTTTAACTATGACATGATCCGCTACACCAGTCTGGAGAGTGCAGGTTGCATTTGAATAGGAAATCAGCATTTGCCATTACCTGCCAAGTATAATGTTCACAGAATTCACAGCCCAATGTAACTTCATTCTTCTTCCAAAAAAAATGGATTAATGTAGAAAAATCACATGCCATTGTAAGCAGGGCCCCCACTTCCTTCTGGGACAACCCAGTTAATGTTCTGGCTGGGATCTTTAATATCACAGGCCTTACAGTGCACACAGTTCTGAGCGTTAATTTGTAGTCTCATACCATCTCCGGTCTCTATAGGAACATACTCGTACACACCTGCAAAAAAGAAAAGGGGAGGGGGGGGCATAAATGATTTGTAGTATTGCCCCATCACTGCATCTAGCAAGAATCAGGAAGAGCATAGTCCTTGTTACATGGAAGTGTAACTTGACCACAGGAGAGACTGTTGTGTGGTCAGTACCTGCTGGACAGAAGTGCTGTTCTGGCCCATCGTAAACAGCCAGGTTCTGCGTGACAGGAATGCTGTCGTCCATGAGCGTGAGGTGTGGAGGCTGGTCCTGCTCATGGTTAGTCCCGCTCAGTGCCAGAGAGGAGAGGAGGTCAAAGCTCAGCTTCCCATCTGGTTTGGGGTAGTCAATAGGGGTGCAGTCCTTCGCTGGCTTCAGCTGATCACAGTCCTTACCTTAAATCACCAGGAAATGCTGGCGTGAACACTGGTGTCAATTTGCAACAAATATCTCCAAAAGGTGTCCTGGCAGCTGCTAAATATTTGTATGTCTTCTCTGAAAAGGTATGCCCCCCTATAGTCCATCCAGTAGAGAACTCTGGGGCGGCCTGTAGCGTAGTGATTAAGGTAAATGGCTGGGACACGCAAGGTTGGTGGTTCTAATCCCGGTGTAGCTACAATAAGATCCGTACAGCCATTGGGCCCTTCAGCAAGGCCCTTAACCCTGCATTGCTCCAGGGGAGGATTGTCTCCTGCTCAGTCTAATCAACTATATGTTGCTCTGGATAACAGCGTCTGCCAAATGCCAATAATGTAATGTAATGTAACTTAACTACTGCGGTAATAAAAATCTACTAAAATATAGAATGCTCTCTAAATCGTTGCCTCACACTTATTTTTCTTACCTCTATGTTTCAATGTCCATGGCTCTTTCCCCCTGAAAATCCAGTAAAATATTCCTGTGTATACCATTCCTCCATAAAGTCCAAAATAACTGTGGAAAGCTGGTCGAATGTTTCTCACACTGTACAACTCGTTCCAAACCCAGGACTTTTTCAAGTCATCTTCATAGTCCGGAACATGGATTCCTAACAGAAGAATAATTAAGACTGAAATGGAGGGGAAGCCAACTGAACCAACTGTGGTCTTACACTCACCACAGGAATAAAATGTCTTGTCATGTCCTGAACAAATGGTGTGTAAATTATACAACCTACAATTTATGAGCATCATCTTTCACAAAAAAACATTTATGGGCGGTCAGGTGAAGTGTCTTACATGTGTTCTCCATGCATTGGTGTGCAGCAGTCTGGAATAAAACCCTGACAGAGCAGATTGTGAGGGGCAACTTTGCGGCAGTGGTGCCATGTGGGTGGGAGAGTTTCCAGTGACAGCAGCCTCCCCACTTTATTGTGCAGGAGCCCCATGGCTGTGCCTGCCCCTCAGGAAGTGCACTTCTCCAGAAGAAAGAAGGCAGGTACAATAAGCAGCGTATGGAGACGCAAGCTTCAGAGGAAGTGCTCCAGCCTGCGCTTGCGTACCGAAGAGAGGACAATGTAGCGTTGAGACGGGCCAAAGAAAATAACTGAGAGTTCCTGAGTGCATTCACAAGTGCCACAAGTCATTACTAGAATTGTGAACGTTTGACCCAACCAATCTGCAGCTGTCCCCCAACAGAAACTGTGGCACTGTTGTGTATCCGTAAAACACACAGAATAGCTCCTAAGCTTTACCGGCCGTCTCAGACTGCGTGTTTTCATCCGCGATTTTCCGGAAGATGGCCTCTGCAGCAAGCATGCCGCTCTTCATGGCCGTGTGGGTGCCTTTGATCTTGGGCACGTTCAGGAACCCAGGACTGCACCCTACGAGCAGTCCTCCAGGGAACGTGAGCTTTGGCAGAGACTGGGAAAGGAATAATACAGACAAATGTGGAGAGTCAACCACCAAAGCAGAGGACCAATTCTGGCTCTGGGGGAATGAATGAAAGGAGAGGTGGGACCACCTGGAATCCGCCCTCATTCAGAGCCCTGGCTCCATAAGCAATGCAGTTTCCACCCTCCAGTGTCAGAGCAACAGAGGGGTGATGCTTCCACCTCTGAAACTCTCTGAAGGGGTTCAGGTAAGGGTTCTGATAATCCAAACCAACCTGCCAAACATAAAAAAAATACCCATTGTGAAGCCAGGTAGGTCATAAGACATGTCCTAAAAAAAGTACATAAAATATCCTTCATCACACAAAAAAACAAAAGAACTCAGTATTGTATGGCTGAGGTTCTCAAACTCAGTCCTTTGTTGCAATTTTGGCAGGAAGAAAAAAAATCCAACATACATGAGGACCCAGGACTGATTTCAAGAACATCTGGTTCATGAAGAAACAAAAAAAAACTTTGGCACACTGACATGAAATGCAAATGTCTATGTTTTTTCCCCTTACTACAAAGCCTAAGGCCACCAACGGCTCTCCTTCATTCAGATGATACGAGAAGGAGCCTCCGTATGTGTTCCTGTCCAGAGGCCAGCCAACCGTGTGCTCCACCCTCCCAGGTTTCCATTTCTTCTCATCAATGATCCACACCTACAGGCAATTATGGAGAACACTCTGATCAGTACACTGTAATGTGCTCACCTGACACCTCCATTCAACTATTATACTTATGTCACATGATACGGAGTTCCAAACTACTATGTCATCCAAAGAAAGAGCTGTGGTCTGGAACAAATAATGAACTGGCACAGCAACTCAGAACTGTTTCAATTAAGCAGCTAGAAGACTACTGTGTACGCTTAAGACTCCCTTAGGATCTACTAATAATGCTTAATAAATCAACCTTGGAGACATCCACCTGCCCTTAAGGAAAAGAATACCTGCAAGTATGCAATCAAAATAATATTGCACTATTGCACTACTGTATATTTATCATTATATTATCCAGAAAGTCAACATATTTACAATATATTGCATCTCCATAAGGATGTTGCCATTTTATGTGCTTGTATTTGCATTAATCAGAACAGTGAAATTAACAGAAACACAAGAGGGGCAAAGGGGGCACCGGCAGATTGTAACCTCTTTTAGTCCAATAGCATAGGTCTGTGGCTGGCAGTTCTCCCTCAGGCTGAAGTGTTTGTAAAGCTGCTTTGCCAAGTGTCCATGGCAGCCTTCTGCAAACAGAGTCACCTTCGCATGAAGCTCCATCCCTCTTTCAAACACACCCTAAAGGGAAAACAATTCATCATTTCATTTTCATTGGAATTAAACTTCTGATGGAATAGTGTATACTAATAATGCATAGCTACATTTAGTCGCTCAGCTTTAACCCCATTTTCAACCGGTGAAGGGTTACTACATTTTTCTTTGGCAGAACTTGAAGGAACTATCCATTCTGTTCATCCAACTCACTCACAGGCAAAATTATTTGAACAAAAATACTTTTTACATGAAAGTAACCTAGCAGCTGTACCTTAGGTGAACCATCTTTGGAAATCCCAACATCGTTTGTGGCGATTCCTTTTACACTTCCATCCTCATGAAACAACACCTTCAGAATTAAAGATGAAAATATAGCATTACTGCAGGATGTCATTTGGTTATTATTATTATTATTATCATCACTTTGTTTTGTCTTCTTGTAAATAAAAAATGTTCCCAGTTAACCTGCCTGGTTAAAGAATAGTTAAATACATAAAGAAAATATAAACAAAAGTAAATTAGCAATACATATTTATTAATTGTAAGTCGGCCAGGTTCCAGTCCCAGAAGGGACACAGCAGCAACACGATGACATAGAAAACTGCAGAGGATGATGTAAAGTCTACACTACCTCTGCAGCAGCGTATCCAGGATACAGTTCCACCCCAAGCTCCTCTGCCTGTTCCCCAAGCCACCGCACAAAATGGCCCAGACGGACTATGTAGTTACCATGGTTATTCATCGGAAGCCCTGACAGCACAATTGCAAAGGCACACCAGTTAATCTAATTTAGCAGTGTCTATTGTTGAATGCCTGTTTGTGGAAAGCAAATGAATGGTGCCATTATCGTGAAGTGACAAGACCATTCCAATGCACATTTTTGGAAATAAGTCACTGTTTCTGCAATGTCATAAAATATAGGGTTGTGTGAGACTGGAGTTTTTTATGCAACCAGAAAGGACATCTTCATTTCCTGGCTCAATGCATTACACTCACCAGGTAGTATTGGAACTGGGATTCTGAACTTTTCTGTTAAAATTCCAAATTTGTCCTCAGTGACAGGTGTATTCAGAGGTGCCTGAACGCAATAAACACAGTATAAATCTTTCAAATCGAATGTATTTATAATCATATTTTGTAAACATAATATACTGTGCTACAACAAAATTAATGTAAAAATTACACCAAATGGAAAAAATAGAAAAAAGAGAAAAGATGCTAACATCCATGTTTGATATCTGTTAAAATGAACATACAGTCTAATTTCATCCTTATTTTTGCAATTACCTAGATGCTATTTACATTAATGTTTCAGAGTTACTACACATTTTGCACCTGAGTCACACAAAAATGACGTGTGAGCCGTGGTGTGATGTCACACTGCACTCGAGGCGACTGCAATACCATATAACAATAGAAGCAAACCCAGGGGCAGTGCTTAATCGCATCAGGCCATGGCACTCTTTGGCAGGTGCTTCAAAACACTTCTTCTGGAGTTCCTTTTCAGGCAAATTTTGACGTTTCTCACAATACTTGAAACTCCGGAAGCGGAAACTCTGTTACTCACTCTCTGTTACTCACTCTCTTTCCAGTCTGGTAAGAGTTCGTTGAGAGCGCTGGGCTCCAGACATGCACCAGAGAGAGTGTGCGCTCCAATCTGGGAAGCCTTCTCAACCACACAAACGCGCAGCGCCTTGCCGCTTTCCTGTGCCAACTGCTTCAGATGGACAGCAGCAGACAAGCCGGCCGGACCCCCTCCGACAATTACTACATCAGCCTCATCCGCGAAGCGCTCCATCTCCACACCTGCAGGGACACAGGCTAACTTTTAACAATCCAGTGCATGATCCGGACTAAGCCTGCAGCAGTCCGGATAGCAATATGGTTCAACGTGTGAATCTCTAATATTTTATCAAAGAAAATCTTATAAGGCAAAAAACTTAACACCTGAGTGTGGAGCACAGAGACGCACAGGCGGAAATATGAAAAATGAACCTGCAACCAAGAATGAACATTTTAAATTCTATCAGCTGTTGGGGCTTGCAAAGTTTAGTTCAAAATTAGATTAACACTCAAATTTATGTTATAAGCAGTAATCAGCTTTCATCAAGATATATTTATGCTGTGTGAAGCCTGTGTCATAAGTTGGGGTCTATTGTGCAAATACATAGAATTTATTGTGATATTCCTCCACAGATTTTATTTCTGCTCCATCATCATCTGCCTTACAGAGACTGATATTTAATATACTACTGAAAATAAGTAATTATGTAATGTTTAAATAAATTCCAGTTCCACTCTGTAATGGACCATACCTCCCATTGTGGGACCATACCTTCCCATCGTGGGTCTTTCTCCCGAGGGTAGACTGTGTAGTGTGTTGTGATGCGTGGCACCAGGGCAGGGGAAGTCCAACATCTCACAGAGCAGAGCTGTACCGGCAGATGTTCGACCCGCAGTGCCTTCCAGGCACCCACACACGGCCAAACTGCATGGAACATGCACAAGCTAAAGCCAAACAGGACATGGCTAATCACCCAGAACATGGGTGTCCAATCCTATATGAAAAAGGCTGGTTGGGTGGTAGTTCCAGACTGATTCAGCAAAAGAGTCATAATGGTCTTCAATCATCACTCCCATCCACACGGACACGCTTTGACTCTACACTGCGCTAAAAATTACACAGCAAAAACTCTGCCTGGCTTCAGATAGATTGCACATTCACTCATTCATTATTAAAATGCTGGTTAATTGTTTAATCTCTTTTAAGCAAGGACAGACAATCAAAGTGACACATTCTAATGTCTAAACTAAATCACAATGTGACAGCGTGAGACAGATCCTTAAAGTGTGAGTCTCACGCCAAAAGTGTGGGATTTGGCAACTCAGCCTTACACTTCAAGTCCATGGATAGAAGAAAGCAAGTAAGTCATACAACAATGGAGATTGCAGTAAAAAATATCAGCATCTCAGTTCAGCAGGATTTGTATTATAAGTACTATAGCTATGATGCTTAGCTGGCAGTTTATCAGGAAGCATAGGCCAACTGTTCCGGAGTCTAAAGAAAACAAGAAACTGAAGGAGTCAGAGTAAAACCAAGGTCCAATAAAAATCTTGGTCCTACGGTGAAACCCAGAATGTTCCGCTGGTGGTTGGTGTTACATGATTAGCTTGGGCGTGGCCACATAAGCGGCAGGGCAATTTAGCATATGTTCCAAACGTTTAGATGGAACATTTAACATTTACATTTAACATTCATATTTATAGATGTTATTTTTCAGTCTTTATTGCGTATCATTACTCCTGGAAAAGCGACGACAATGTTTTAAATGGTTTTCTCTATAAATGCTTAGAAGTTTGAAAATTAGCAATGCAAAAAAAAAAACAAAAAAAAAAACCTTGAATAAAAACTTCCATCCATCCATCCATTATCTTAACCCGCTTATCCTGAACAGGGTCGCAGGGGGGCTGGAGCCTATCCCAGCATACATTGGGCGAAAGGCAGGAATACACCCTGGACAGGTCGCCAGTCCATCGCAGGGCACACACACCATTCACTCACACACTCATACCTATGGGCAATTTAGACTCTCCAATCAGCCTAACCTGCATGTCTTTGGACTGTGGGAGGAAACCGGAGTACCCGGAGGAAACCCACGCAGACACGGGGAGAACATGCAAACTCCGCACAGAGAGGCCCCGGCCGACGGGGATTCAAACCCAGGACCTCCTTGCTGTGAGGCAGCAGTGCTACCCACGGCACCATCCGTGCCGCCTGAATAAAAACTTGATTAATACATTCAATTTACAAATTAAATTAAAATAAAATAAAAAGAGCACTACTTTCAGCTAACACAGCGATGGCATGACGTTAGTGTGCTTCAGAGTCGCAGCGACCCCAGAAAGAGGTGTCATGCTGCAGACACTCCACAAGCTGAGCTCTGGCTTTCATTTGGAGTCACCACAAGGTGCGCAACGTTTGCTTGCCAGCTAGAATCTCCGTTCATCATAGTCTAATTTTACAGGGAAATTACTGGCTAACCATACCAGTTTACGTTGCCATTCTGTGATAACGTTGCCCTGCCAGCTTGAAAGCAACCATCCTACGTGACCCAGTATTTTATTTTAAGAATGCACATACTTCGCTAAACAGCCAGTCACTTACCATGGCGAGAAAATCTGCCGGCTGGAAACATGTTATCTTGAAGCCCCTGTAATTTAAATCCCTCTAGCAGCAGCAGTATACAAGTGCATTTATGCGCAGTTGGCAACAGTTCACAAGTTAAAGTTTAGTTGAATCTGCTAACTTAGCTTCCAGTTAACAATCTCAACCTGTTCAGCTGACAAGAACTAGCTAGTAGTAGGAATACTTTAGTTTCCACCCATCCTCTTCTCTGGATAAGTTAAATCTGGATAGTTATTTAATTCCCCTAACTATATAATAACCGATTGACAATCTGACAATCATCATGAACCCAGCAATTTTATGAGAAGACTCAAACTGATCCATGGCTAGCCCGTCAATAAAACCAGAAGATTAATTTTACGTGATTATGGCCATTTAATTATAAAATCCGTTGTGCTGGTTGGAGGAACCTTTTCCAGACTACAAAATATTAACGAGGGCCTATGGGAAACGGAGTCTTACACTGTTACAATCACGAGCTTCAATCTCTAACAGTTCAAGCTTTTCGGACTTTTGAAGGCAAAGGGGTGTTTGTTCGAGATGTAACCACATACTTGTGTATTGAATCGGTACTATTAATGTGGACTATACGATTATTCTTTTGTCAAAGTAGGTTATCACATAACATACTTCTAACGCGAACATACACTATGCGCGTTGCCGCGTAGAATTGATCCTCGAAATTTAGTGTTTAATGGGCGGGGTGTTACAGCGCGGGACTGCAATAATTCCGCGGGAAGTTGAAAAAAGAAAGTCGTTTTGAACCACTGAACTAAAAATACGGATTCGTTTTTTATTGCATTTTTTCCGCTAGCAGTTTGTGTTTTGCAGACGATGTCTGGAGATTCATCCATTGGACCCGAGAGCATCTTCAATCTATCAGATCGTGAGATGTTAGAAGAAATTGAAGTGCAGATAGATGACGTGAGTTATTCAGCTACACATAGTCGCAGCAGTGGAGTGAATTGTGATATTATGATCTAACTTTACATTCGTGTTAGCTACCAACTAAGAAAATAGTGTAACGTGAATCGTGTGACGTCCTCTTGTCCCGACACGTTTTCGTGCTGGAGTGTGCATTGTTTGTAATGAGATGAACCATTTTTCTACAGTTCATGCGAGAAGAACTGATAGTAATTTTACTGCGCAGGGTGTTGGAAAGGGAGGGGAGCCCTCTCTCGCTCCCTCATCTGACCAATTAAATCCAGTAGAATAACGTTAGCATTTTCAAGCAATGATTATGAAACTCACTGAAGCGCGCTGAATAAACATGAAACGGTGGAAGATGGAGAAGTGAAGGGAATGCAAGAATGTAGTACAATAGTTGTCGGTGGTTGACTTTTCATACCCGTGGGGAAACCAGTTTAGCAGGTTTAATGTGATAGCCTGAGAATAGTCTCCCTTGAAAAATTATCTCCCGAATTTCCATGTTCTTTTTTCCCCCCACTTTGATCCTTATGACCACACGATTTCGTAACACTGCATTGCCTGAATAAACTGTTGGCTAACATGTCATGCTGATGCAAATGTTATTTCATCCTTTGTTCCAGGCAAGCGTGTCATTGACGCATATGCTCCGTGCGTCTTCGATAATATCTACACAGGTGAATGACTTGGCTGCTAAATGTTCTGCTAACGCCCAGTTTCTGAAGGCATGGAGAGACCTGCTGAAGGATGGACATTGTGACGTCGCCACACCGTCAGCAGCAGACAACGGTTGAAAACTAAACCAGCGTTTCAGTTAAGAATGGACAAATTACGACTAAATTCTGTCGAAAAGTTCCATTTAATTTCTAAAATCGCATACTGCCAATAACCAGAATCTGCTATCATGGTGTGTAATTTGCCCAAATGTACTGGGAATCAATTAAAACAAATGAATGTTTATGGAAAGGAGTGTACCCATGTTTTTATTGTAAACATATGATTTGTAAGTGTGGTTTCCCATCTTGGTGCGATTCACCAAAAGGGTCACTCGGTTAGAATTTAGAACACTGTGTGACCCTAACGCCATCTACTGGTGATATAAGAAAGGGCAATGAAAAATAGCCCTAAGTAGACGTCAGGGGTTTTCAGACATCTGTGATTTCATAGCGAGATGCACAACATGCTTTCTTTGCTTTACGTGCTGCTAATTTATGTAAAACAAGAGGTTTCAACCTTTTCTGATCCAGGGGCACTCACCCAGATTCGAAGGCATCCAGGGGAACCTCATCATATGTTAAAAGGGTAATATTAAAAAATATGATTCTTTATATTGAAATGCTTTCCAAATCTATACAGGTGCATCTAAAAAAATTAGAATATCGTGGAAAAGTTCGTTTTTTGCCCGTAATTTAATATGAACATACCGAACACACTATTCAGAAGGTCGACATTTATGTATCATAACTCCTTTTTTTATTGGTCTTATGTAATATTCTAATATTTTGAGATACTGGATTGATCATGGCGGCACGGATGGCGCAGTGGGTAGCACTGCCGCCTCACAGCAAGGAGGTCCTGGGTTCGAATCCCCGTCGGCCGGGGCCTCTCTGTGCGGAGTTTGCATGTTCTCCCCGTGTCTGCGTGGGTTTCCTCCGGGTACTCCGGTTTCCTCCCACAGTCCAAAGACATGCAGGTTAGGCCGATTGGAGAGTCTAAATTGCCCGTAGGCATGAGTGTGTGAGTGAATGGTGCGTGTGCCCTGCGATGGACTGGCGACCTGTCCAGGGTGTATTCCTGCCTTTCGCCCAATGAATGCTGGGACAGGCTCCAGCCCCCTGCGACCCTGATCAGGATAAGCGGGTTCAGATAATGGATTGATCATGAGCTGTAAACCGTAATCATCAAGATTAAAACAAAAAAAGGCTTGCAATATTTCACTTTGTGTAATGAATCTAGAATATATGAAAGTTTCAGTTTTTGGAAAAATTTTTTCCACGATATTCACATTTTTTAGATGCACCAGTATATATTGCAAATCTAATCTGACCAGGGACGCGCTGCAAAGCCTTCAAGCACCCCCAGGGGTCAGTGGACTCCTTGAAAACCCAGGACGTAAAAACCAACAAGTAGCTGCTTGTAAATATGATTTTATTCATGTGTGACAAATTGTTAAATTGCATTCTAAATTTCACAATTTCATATTCCAGAAAGACCATATACCATATCATATTAAAATGTTCTTCATATATATATGAAGTACATTTTAATATGATATGAGCTAAAAAGATATATATGAGCTATATATATATATATATATATATATATATTTTTTTTTTTTTGGACTACTGATGTCTGAGCGCCTTCCGAAAGCATCACAGGCTCATATACCCCAGGATGAAAACCTGATAAATGTGGGGACAACATCAATAATGAAATCCATACCATAAGTACAATACTGGAAAATAGTCCTACGAATGCATACAAAATATGAAACTTTCAGAAGTTCATCCCATGTCTATATATTGCATTTAGCAGAACAAATACTTTTTTCATAACCTCATCAATGATGCATCCTTTCACATTCATTTGTACTCTTGTTTAGTCATGGGTCTTAATAAAATGTATTCTTAGCATATCTAACTTTATGCTCAAGGACCTTGTCCTTTTCAGAGTAAATACATGTAATTTTGAGACAGTCAACCTGTCTTCATAATGCAGACCAGTGCCATCTAAATTCTTCACAAGGTCTCTCCTCTCTACTTTGTAAATGGTGGGGATATTTCTGTTCATTTAGATGTAATAATGGGAGAGTTACTTTATATTGGCAAAACACTCATCATAGACTGGACAATTTGTCATTGTGAGAACTCATGCATTGGTTTGCTTGCAGAATGGCCAGCCTTCTTGGTGTAAATGCATCAGTGGTTTAACACAACATATGAGTAATCTTAGTGTAATCTTGTACACTAAATAAGAACAACCTCCACTGAAATCAAAGATGGATTATTTAACTAACGTGTAATTCTGTGCTACACTTGATGCAACTTAACAGGCATCAGATCTCCCACTGCCAACACTACATATTTTATGGAACAATATGCAACATCAGCTGTTGAAGTGTTGCAGAATAACCAAACTATCAATGTGAAGGCTGTTTGCAGTATATAATCTCAATTCTTTATATACAGTGTCCTCTGTATTGTTTGGGACAAAGACCCATCATTTATTTGCCTCTGTACTCCACAATGTCAGATTTGAAATAATTGTCAGCATTCTAAAACATTTTGGTTTCACCAAATTACAGCAGTGTTTAGACATAGTCCCCCCATTTCAGGGCACCATAATGTTAGGGACACAGCAATGTTATGCAAATTAAATATCATTAAGTCCCCTAAGGTTTTCTCTTCATCACATGAAAGGCATGCTCAATTGGGTTCAGATCGAATGATTGACTTGGCCACTCAAGAACTGACAATTTTTTAGTTTGAAAAACTAAAAGCTTTAAACTTTAGCAATGTGTTTGGGATCATTGTGTTGCTGTCAAATGAAACTCATTGGCTCATTTTGGGGCATTAGCTTGAACTTGAACAGATAGGATGTGTTTGTTTTTTAGGACTTTGCTCTTGCCATCACTCTGATATCAGTTCATCTTTGTCTCATATGTCTACAAGACCTTTTTTCCAGAACTGTGGTTGCTCTTTTAAGTACTCCTTGGCAAACTACTTTGGCCATCCTGTTTTTGTGGCTAACAAGTGGTTTGCATCTTGCAGTGTAGCCTCTGTATTTCTGTTCAGGAAGTCTTCTGCAGACAGTGGTCATTCACACATCCACACTGGACTCCTGAAGAATATTTCTGTTCTTTATCATGTAGCAAATTCTCCTGTCATCAGCTGTGGAGGTCTTCTTGGCCTACCGGTCCCTTGGCCTATTAGTAAGCTCACCAGTGCTCTCTTTCTCCTTAATTCTCTTTTAAACAGTTGATTTTTAGTAAGCCTAATGTTTGGCCGATGTCTCTAGCCATTTTATTCTTGTTTCTCAGTCTCATACTGGCTTCTTTGACTTTCATTGGCACAACTTTGGTCCTCATATTGCTTATACCTACATTAAATAAACACCCCTGAGCAAATTTAAAATTGTGGCAAAGTAGAGGCAAATCAAGACATAATGGGTCTTTGTCCCAAACATTTTGGAGGGCACGAATGATTGTTTTCTATAATGTTTCAAAAGTTATTCATGGAAGATAGCATAAAAGTGACATATCAGAAAAACCTATGCCTGTTTTGCTGTCTGCTAGTCAGTCAGACGGAGTCACATGGCGTTCCTGCTCTTGGTGGGCAGCAGCTCGGACCTCCTGGAGGACATTTGGGAAGGGTGGGCCAGGTACTCGGGCGAGGACAGTCCTGGGCCGGAGTCCGGGACGGGCCACATTTCCAGCCAGGTGAAGGAGGGAGTGTAGGCCGGCTGGGAGTGGGACAGAGGCCTCCTCTGCCTGTAGTTGATCCACACTTGGAGAAGGGTCTCCTTGAATGGGCGTGTGGTGAGAGTGTACAGGATTGGGTTGAGCGCGCTGTTGATCGGAAGGATGAAGATCACCACCCAAGAACTGATCGTGCCTGTGAAAGAACGGACAGACAGATATTTATCATCTCTCAGTCAGGTATGATATGGTGGATGATACGCAACCACTCGCTTCTCCCAAGGAGATTTTGAAACACCTTTCCATTGGAAGCACAATCTCCGGTCCACTCATTTCTTTCAGTGAAATATGTGTGATTTTATTCAATGACATTTTATTCGTATAACATTTTTTTTTACAGAAGACTCTCAAATATGGTTTACAGAGTAACAGAGGGGCCAAAAAATGCACTAGCCCTGAACCCAAATACTAAGCACATGAAGATAAAATATTTATTTGTTTTCAGGTCTCCTATAGATAGTCACATACTTAAAATGGTTAAGAGAAATGTATTTCAAAAGTATCTTATGTTTAAAATGTCCACAATCACATTGTGGGACAGACACTGGCATATCACAGGGAATGAAACTGGGAGCCAACAAAAGAAAAAATGCAAAAAAAGAAGATTAGTATTTTTCTCATTTTCAGTAGCCTATATGTACAATACTTTGATGAGCCATCGAAATCTTCAACGTAAATAATAGGAATATGTCACAGGCATGGTGCTATACAACTTATTTTAGAAAGCAGCAGAAGCTTCTATTCAGCTTTTACAAACCTGGTGGAGATCTTGAATAATGTAACTTTCAGTCTACTGAAATTCAGTATCCATGGCATACAGTATATAACATATTTGACAAAACATGGCAACAGAAAAGGAAAAAGGTACAATAAAGTGATAAAATACGCTTTTGTTTTATTCCTTTTTAATATATTCCATGTGATTTGACATCAAACTTAAAACGACTCACCTGGTATTTCCACCTGCGTCAAAGATAAAATCTTTAGCACAAAAATGGGTATCCAGCAGAGCGAGTCTGTGATCACGATGGAAAAGAAGCGCTTAGCAATGGTCACCTCCTTTTTAATGTGGTTGCTGTACTCTGTTGCTCTCGTGCCTGTCTTCTGGATGTTGTAAAACATGCTTCCATAGGCGAACACTATAATAAGAAAGGCCACCAAATTCAAGCCTGTAGAAGACAACGATAAACACACATGCACAGGGATATAACACAAAGGATCCATGAAATGAAAGTTCAAAAATGAAACGCCAAAGAGTAGTCCAGCAGTCTGGACCTATGGTATGTTTCTGTAGCCCTATTCTACATTGTGCACACCCCTCTGTATGTGCACTAGTGTCCTCTACTGGACAAAAGCACTGCCAATGCAGTGCTTGAAAAAGCCCGGAGGTTTAATAACAATGGTCATAGCACTTCGTTTCTACAACACCATGATGTGTGTATCGGTGAACAGTGAAAAATGTGTAATAATATGGCAATAGTAAAGTAGTAGTAGTTTGATCGTAATTATGGCAGTGCTAATAGTACTACTGCTGTAGTACTATTACTGTACTATAATAAGAAAGGCCCATCAGTACTACTACTGTAGTACTATTACTGTACTACTCACTGCTAATAATTTAAAATGACTTCTGTTTGAATGATACTCCGCAGTGTGTCACACTCACCCAGGAATATGACGATGGAGTACACCTGTGCCCCTATGGTCTCGGGCTGCTCGGAGTGCAGGGGGAAACACACCCCGTTGGTGCCATAGAAGTTGCGGAAGAAGCCCTTCCCGACCAGGGGGAAGAAGGCGATGACGAAGCCCAGCACCCATATGGAGACCAGGATGCTGACCGTGCGGCAGCGCCCGGGGGTCAGGTACTGGAAGGGGTACACGATGCACACGTACTTCTCCAGGGTCAGGTAGGTGAGCAGCAGGACGGACACCTCCGTGGAGAGCATGGCCAGGGAGCCCACCACCTGGCACTGGAGGCTGTCCATCCACGACTGGGCGTGCCGGTTGTACTCGCCCCGGAACTTCAGGTCAAAGGCGCCGATTACAAACAGGTACACGCCCATCAGACCGTCCGCACCTGGGGTGGTGTGGGGTGGGTTAAATTGGGCGTGTATTTTTAAAACATACATAAAACCAGGGAGAGGAAAAAGTAAAATGTTTGTATGTTGTTTTCCATTAAATAACTCACAGTGAACATGGTGGTGGAGGTGTAAATAGTTTTGAAGACAATAATTATGTACCATAACAAAAATTGATTCAAGCATGCCAGATTACACATGAATGTCATGTGTAATACATGTTTCAAATAAATGTTTCACTATTAAGAAGATAATATTTCAAAAAGAGAGCTGACCATTTAGTCGATCTAGGCTCACCATACAAAATTTTGTGTCCAATAAAAATATCTCAGTAGAATCTTGTTGTAACTTTATATTTTTGACGTAGATCTAGAACATGTATACATTTATTTTCAGGGGTTTTAAAGTTTCTGACAAGCCATGGAACACTACCAGAACCTAAATACGATTTCTATTTCCAATGTTATAAAAACACTAATAATTGTATAATTGTTCCTAAACATTATGGAAACACTAATAATTATATTTAAATATATACTATATATTGTTTAATGAAACAACATAATTACTGTATTATACACTGCACACAGACACACATACGTACTCATACACAAATACTAAAAGGCGCCAAACTACCGTGTGGCACGCGAACCACGTCACTTACAACACAGAGATATGATACACATGGCGTGTAGCTTGTTTTCAGATCTGATATATGATCGCATGCAAATAACGAAGATGTTTCCGAAGCAGGTGGTGGCTGAGACCACCCAGACGAAGACTCTGAGCACGATGTTGGCCAGCAGATTCTCAAAGGATGAGATGCCGTCAGTGTTCGGCTTGCAGCTGCGCACATGCGGAGCGTAGCCGCAGTACTGGAACTTCTTAAAATATCTGTCGGGAACGGAGTGGAGCGATGGAGAAACCATACGTTATTTCACACGTACCAAAAGATGTGCTGCACAGTACAGATAGGAAATACGTCATTAATGTATTATTGCCACATGATTGGCGGATTCAATATTTGCAGTAACAAGCTGGTGTACTGGTCTACCCAATACAGTGGGCACTGAGTGTATGTACAGCACGGTAGAGTAGTCTTCTTAATCTTAAATGTTTAATCTTTTAATATGGAAGTCAGTACATCAGTAAGGTGAAGCACATACAGTACTCACATGTGTGTCAGGTTCTTCAGAGGTTCAAACATTCGTCTCTGTATGTGGCCAATCTCTATGCCCTCTATGCTTCTAAAAAACAGATCATTTCACCAGTTGCTGCTTTCATGAAAACCTGAAGCAAACCTTTCTATTCACAGGGCTTTTATGTGATCTTTTTAACCAATTATCCAATAATTAGTGATAATTTCCTTTTACTGTATTATACACAGTAAAATGCTCAGTGTTAAATCAACTCTGACATTTTACTCTGATAGAGTACATTAGGTCCATTTTTTACTAGCTTTAACACTGAAATTGACACTTACTGTGATACTTTCCCTCTTCTGAGGTCAACGTCAGATTTTTACAAACGAAAGTCATTTCATATATTCAAAAATATTTCAGCCCTCAGAGTTCAATGTCCCTTTTAGCATCAACAAAGTAGTGTGTGTGTACGTGATAGACACTAGTTTCAATGGACTCATCTCCAAACACCAAACATATGCAATAGAGTGTATTGACTGGCAATTACCCATGCTATGTTTGCACATAAAATGCATTTCTATATAGAAACCAATGCACTCACAATGCACTCACAGCTTTTATCCACACATAAGCTTTTTCAGATGCTCTGGTTCTAATACAAAATAATCTTTGGTAAATATAGGCTGGGGAGGTTTTTATGAGAAACTACTGTGTATCACAGCACTTAATAGCACTTTCTCACAATCAAAGAGAGGCCACCATTTCCCTATGTTATTACCCGCACTTCCTTGTGCAGATCCTCGGGGCGATTCTATGGTAACATGCATTACATCTGCCTGATATTAAACTTCAATACAGCTACACTACTGTTCAAAGGTAGTGTAGCTGTATGTGTTTGTGTTATGATTAACCAAACCTGGTCTTAATTCATGTCACAGTTTCTTTTAAAGGTGTTTATTAGTGATGCAGCAACAGACTACCACACAGGGACACAAATGAGCATGCATTAAAATATCAAGATTGCAATTTGAAATATGATTGTGGATTTTTATAAAAAAATAAAAAAGATACAACATCTCATAATGGATGGTCATAATATTGATCCAAATTAGACAATCTCAGTAAAACTGGCCAATGGCCAAGTTTGAGACAATGGTAATCCATTAAATAGGCTGCGAGCGTTATGACAGGTATAGTGGGTGAATTGTCATTCAATGGAAAGTGATGACATTCCACAGACATGCAGGTTAGGGACTGCAGATGAAAAAGAGCTAATTCGCTAACTCTGGCACATTTGTGTTGAAACTGAGTCACATTGATGTGGAAACCTGAAAATGTTGATTAAAGTGCACTGTCCCGAAATAAAAAAATGACATATTACAGGATTAGGCATGATGATTAATTGCATGCCAAATAATGAATCAAAATATTGCCAAAAGAACTGCTTGATCTATTGCCTGGTATATGCAGATGCAGTTTCATGCAGTCCCAAGCTTTGTCCTGTGAATATTGCTTTTATTTGGACATCACCTAAATGCATTGCAATTTTTAAAAATATGGTCCTGGGGATTCACTCTGCATTATATTATTTTTCCGTTTGGATACGATGAAAAAAAATATATATATATTGAGTGTTTGAATTCAACAATACATACTCCTGATTGACAGATAAATAATATCAAGCAACCATTACATTACATTACATTACATTACATTACATTAAAGCATAAAAAAGCTACTTACAATGATTTTAATTTATGCAGGTTATCAAAGTGGTCCATTTGCAACTGGAGAATGGGGTTATAGGAAATATTCCTATGAAGAAAAAGTAATTCAGAATTATTAGCTGTGGTTAATTGTGGTTCTGCAAAGTGCTCAAAGGTATAGTCCAGATATATCCTGTTGTACTCCCTCTTTTTTTACATTACATTACATTATTGGCATTTGGCAGACACTCTTATCCAGAGTGACATACAGTTGATTAGACTAAGCAGGAGACAATCCTCCCCTGGAGCAATGCAGGGTTAAGGGCCTTGCTCAAGGGCCCAACGGCTGTGAGGATCTTATTGTGGCTACACCGGGATTAGAACCACCGACCTTGCCTGCCCAGTCATTTACCTTAACCACTACGCTGCAGGCTGTCACCTCATACCTGTTATTTAGTCTACCAAATGCTATGCCAATATGTACAATAACATGGATATTCATTTTCTTTGTCATAGAGCTGAGTTTCAGCATCTTCACAAAACAGAATTAATGTGAAATTTTGATATTTAGAAATATTTTCAAATTTACAACACACTGCTCTTATTGGCCTTTTCATTTTATTGGTTAGAGAAAAACCCAGCTCAATTACTAATAGTCAATTAAACCATTGGGGATGTATAGTTAGTTTATGAATGCAAGCTTTATGTATGGTATACTACAAATTATATATGTTTCTATATATTCTGTGAATGCACAACATAACATACTTACAGCTGTAGAAGTTCACCAAGATCAACAAATAGATTTGGGGGAATTGATTTGATCTGGTTATTTGACAAATCACTGTGAAAAAAGCATGGAAGTATATACAATACATTATAAGAGAGTAATCTCAAATTAATTGTAATAGATTGTGTTATATTAGATGGTCATTAATCTGACAATGTTCACACCATTTAACAAGAAATACAACTTTCTTCTTAAATTTATTTAGTTGGTTTGATTCAATTTCTTAGTCAATTTGAATAAAAATTTTCCATATACCTAAATAAACTATATCATGGTTTTGTCATCACCTTTGCAAAGCTATTTGATGTTTAACTGATAGTTGGAGTGATCATAATTATTCCTTTTAAAGGTAGGTGTCAAACAAACAACTCAAAAGTTGGTTTAACAAACACTTCAAATGAGTGTTTCCAGTGTGTTCAACAACACCTTGCATGCTCCTTAAAACTACATTAGGAAAATATTGAACAAAAGTTAAATTGATTTTAAGATTTCCAAGCTGAAAGAGTACTTACAGCTCTCCAAGTTTCTGTAGCGGTGAGAAAGCATTTTCATGCAAGCGACTGATTCGGTTTCGCTGTAGAACCCTAATGGGGGTGGGAGGTGGGAAGTGATTACTTTCACTTATAAAATTTACCTGTCTGTTCTTGACATAAAATCTATTGATTAAACCATTCATAACCATTTATTAAAACTTCTATTAAAGGATACTATAATGCCTTCTTAGATACAAAGGTTTTGTTCTCGTGTTACCAATTCCCCACAAGAACACAAGAACAGTTAAGACAATTTTTCCTTTCCTATCAAAAAGCCACCATTGTTGTGAGCAGACCACATTATGCTGTGGGATATTCTGTTCCTTCACGCCAGCACTTAACCAACCTGACCCCACCTTACCAGCTCAACCTTTAAACCTAGTCTTGAAACTCATATGGTGTAGTGTGTGTTTTTATGTGATTGGCTCTAGACAAGATTTGTCTGTAAATGTTTATTTTGCTCTTGTCTCTGTGTCCCTTCCTCTGTGGTTTTTCCATTGTGCATATTTTTATTTTATTTATTTATTTAAATAATGCTAGTTGGAGCTGTTGTAATGTGAAGCACTTTGAGATATTATAAATATTTAAAGTAACAAAACACTTACAGCACTGTCAGCATTTTGCAAGAAGAGAAAGTCACATTCCCAACACTCTCAATCTGATTTCCTTCCATATCACTGAAAATCAGAACAGAGGAGAGAAATGATTACTGACAGCCTTTTACCTCACTCCCATAAGTGCAGGTAATGTAGGTTATCCTGAAATGTCAGAGTTTTATTGTTGCAAGCTATTACTACTTCTATTTTGTATAAAATAAGTCCAGTCAGTGTGTGTGTGTGCACGTGCGTGTGTGTGTGTGTGTGTGTGTGTGTGTGTGTGTGCCTGTGTGCATGTGTGTGTGTGCGTGTGTGTGTGTGTGTGTGATATCGTGAATAGATGGTGGGACTCACAGCCAGTTCAGTCTAGGCATCTCCAGACAGATTGTCTTGTCATGCAGTTGACTGAGAGCATTATTAAGGAGTACCCTAAGCATGAAACAAAGCCAGTTATGTAATTCACTGTGTGAATCAGTGTGCCAAGAGATGTATTCATCTTTAAATATCTCAAAATGTACACTTAAACAACACTAATTTAAACTTTGTTACTTCAAACAACAGTGAATAAATATAGCCTTAAATGACATTTAATCAGTTCAGCCTTAATACAATATAATATAAACTGCAAAGAGATGTGTATCTGGAGAACACATGATGACTGAAACTATATACTTACAAAAGGACCAGTGAGCGTAACCCAGAGAATGTCAGAGAGGAAATCTGGTTGATTTTGTTATTTTCCAGTATCCTGTGATCAATGGAAAAATAAATGATGGTGGAAATGATTTAGGAAAGGCATAGTGAATGAATGAATAGAGCAAAGTAGTTTTTCTCATGCATATACAATAGACAACAACAAATTACATCTTAATGCAGTGTATCATTAATAAATGCATAAAAACTCAGATTCTCAATACCAAATCAACGCTTCAACAATTCACTATTCACTATTACAGTTAAAATAACTATAATGATTTCATATTGAGCATATTGCTAGGCACAGGTAATAGTGAGTGCCAGAAAACAAGCATAACACTTAATAATGGCATCATGGGTAATTTTAAAATAGGAAGTGAAAACTTACAACCATTCAAGTTTATAAAGATCCTGAAACACCCCTGGCTTTAAAACGGATATCTTATTGTAGCTCAAATATCTGGAAAAAAACACCACCAATATTGATCGATCAGATAATGAATACACATTTTTCAGTTTTTCTACATTCAGAAAACATTTGTTGCTCAAATAATTCAGTTGTCATTTTTAAGAAAATAATAAGTTAATTTAATCAACACTTAAAGAGCACGGTCTTGCCAAAAAAAACAAAAAAACAAACAAACACAAAAACAACGGGGAGCAGCAGAAACAACAAAAAAGCATTGGAATGTACAAATAAAGACACAATATTAAGTAAAATTAAAATAAACAATGCTGAAGAGACAACATAAGAAAAAATAAAACAAAAACCAAAAAAAGCAAATGACAGAAAATGTATTAAATATGGACATGAATGATCACTGAGAAAGTCCAGTCAAGAAAATCTCAAATTCATTTGTGGAAGGGGTTTAAATGTTTAAATTCTCAACAGCAATGAGTTTATTTATTTTAAAAAATTATGTTTGCCTTTCTTGATCAGGTATCTTCTCTTAAAAGTATTCATTTGTACTCATTGTGAATCTCTTGGACTTAAGTAGAAGATTTGTCACAAGAAAAGCATTCAAATAGAACATACATTACAATACATCAAACTGCCATGCAGGAATTCTGCAGTGTCCAAATTGACTTTGGTATTCTGTAACCACTCAAGAGGGAGATGGAGAAAATAAGTACTGCCATTGCACTGGCTGAATGTATGCAGTAGCATTCCAATATACACTCAGTGAGCACTTTATTAGGTAGACCTGTACACCAACTTGCTAATGCAAATATCAGCCAATCATGTGGCAGCAACTAAATACATAAAAGCATGCAGAAATGGCCAAGCAGTTTTTTTCAGACCAACTGTCAGGATGGGGAAGAAATATGATCTATGTGACTTTGATGTATTTATTAGACTTATTTTTTTCATTGGTCTTCTGCTGCTGTAGCCTATCCAATCAAAGGTTTGATAAATTGTGTGTTCAGAGATGCTCTTCTGCATACCAGCATTGTAACGCATGGTTATTTGAGTTACTGTCACCTTCCTGTCAGCTTCGACCAGCCTTGCCCTTCTCTCATTAACAATGTGTTTTTGCCTGCAGATCTGCTGCTCACAGGATGGTTTTTGTTTTTTGCACCATTCTCTGTGAACTCTAGAGACTGTTGTGTGTGAAAATCCCAGGAGATCATCAGTTTCTGAGATACTCAAACCACCCTGTCTGGCACCAACAATCATTTCTATGTGTCGAAGTCACATAGATCACATTTCTTCCCTATTCTGACATTTGGTCTAAAAAAAGCTGAGCCCCTCGACAACATCTGCATGCTTTTATGCAGTTGCTGCCACATGATTGGCTGATTAAATAATTACATTAACAAGCTGGTGTACAGATACCTATAACTGCTCACTGAGTGTATATACAGTACATAGTGAATATATATAGTGACTGTTGAGTTATTTTCAATGAGCTGCAATTTTTTTCTATATAAAAATATCAACTATATGGGAAACAAAGTCATGTTAATCAACAGAGATTGAAAAGCCTCAAACATCAGTAATCAAGGGCTCTGTGACTGAGCCTCTTGACTATGAATCATCAAAGGGCAAATAAAAATACCTCACGAAAAAACTAAAAATAATATTCATGCAACTCAGCATCAAGTGCTTTGTTCTTGCTAAAATATGCTAGGGAGTGCATGGGTACATCAGAAAGGATGTAAGAGCTCTTATAAAGTCATGGCACCCTGAGAACTTGGCTTGATCTCAAGTGCTATAATTAACCAGTGGATGATTTTGGATTATCACAGTAATGGTAAAACAACATTAAGTCCAGATGAGCTTTTGTACAATTAGCTAGAAAAAAATAAAATGGCAGTTGATAATGGGCAAAAAAGGAATATACATTTTTGGGCAAAGCAGTAAGAAATGGAAACCAGGGAAGCCCTGATGAACTCACAGTCTGGTTAAATTATACAGTCCCCTGAATGCACGTGGGTTCACAACTCGAATCCTATTGTGCTGAAGATATCTTCAAAAACAAGTTACATAATAGTAAAATTATTACAGTAAAAAAATCGTATTTAACATATATTTGTTTGTGTTAAAGTGAAATATGACAACCAACAACCTTTATTGCGCTTGTAAAAATGCCGCGTGGCTATTTTTTCGGCAGCCTCCAGGTGGCACTGTGAGACTCCGCTTAGGCAATTTCTATGGATCGTTCTTAATACACGTCACAATACGTGTGACCTTGACTCATCCGCTATGTTGGAGGACAACCTACCCATGAAACTCTGTCAGATACTGTTTAAATCTCAGGTCAACTACAAAGCATATAAATACAGCGACAACACAGATGAACTATGGCTATCTGTGCATAATGTATGATTGCTCAAATCGAGCTGATCAGGAGAGAGACGAGTCGGTTTTTTTTGTTTGCCAAAGATTATTATCCACCAAGGAAAAGAAAGTCGAGTGTTGTCAACAGAAAGAGGAGCAAGGTGGATTTGCAAGTAGGCAAGATCTTACACCCGGAAAATTGTAATATACACGAGTGTGTTGGGATCATTTGGTCACTGGTATGTTTACTTTTCCTGCGTTCTATCATATAACTTCCTCACGTTCCTTCAGCATGAGTCAGTGAGTTGAACAATCCCAAGGACCAGTTTTACCAAGTGTAACGTCCAAACTAGCGAGCTACGAGGCTAATAAATGTTGTGGCACCATGATTACTTGTATAACCTAACTCTTTTGGATGGAGTCATTACGAAAATGAGTGGTTCATCAATGATGATCCTCGTGGTTACTGTCTTCCACTTGGCATCGTAGCTAGGTCGTACTGAAATATCATATCATAAATGAAACCTCTAGTTGATTACCCTCTAGTTGTCATGCTACCAGAAAATTATGCCGTGCGCAGAAAATGTTTCACCGCTATTGACTGACTCTGTGATTACATCTGCTGAGTGTAGGTGGAAGCTATAGGACTGTTAGCTAGTTACGTTGTTAGCTTATTTCCGTGGTGTCACCGCTTTCACGATAGTACTGCATCTTTAGTTACAGGTCAACCATGAAAACTGATATTAACTGGGCACCATCATAATATTTTTTTATGGATGCCATCTCATCTAGGCCTAGTTTAACCCCTGTGCTTGACCACAGAAATGAATGGGTTGCTATAGCCGATTGTCCTCCAATACGTCATCGTCAAGGAAATTGTCATGTGATTAAGAACCATCCATGGGCTAGAATTAATGCAGTACCAGCCAGAAAAATAAGATACTGAAATTCTAAATTACTGCAGACAAAAATACTTATTTGTCCCTGGCCTCATCTGAATTATCTGAAGTAGATTATTAATTATCCCGTCCTTCCAACATCATTGTACTGATCATGTACTTATTTACAAGGTAAGGTTTGTACCATATTGCTTTCATCTGTCCATGTTCTATAGACCGGGGGAACAACGGACAGAAGGATAGACATAACGTTAGAGTATTTGGATGCAGGTCCTCTCCTCAAAACAAGCATTTTACTCGTTCCAAATCAGGATAAATGGAGAAAATCATTCCTAAATGATTTTAAAAATATTAAGAAAAAGATCCTGGATTTCCATATACAAAACTGTTGCAGAGATAAATGAATAAAAAAATAAAAAAATAAATCTGCAGAATTCTACTAGTAGGCAAGACAAAAATGGAAAGCATTCACCCTTGTCAGCAGACCACTCAACACAAACACAAAACTTCCTGTTTGCAGGGAACGCATCTTCACACAGGCGATATGAAGCTTATGGGTGTATTTTGAAAGATAATTATACAAATCTGAAAGCTAGAACAAAAGTTTTCATTTTTGTTGATTTAATTAACACAGATAGTTCTGCTTATCAAAAGCTTGCACTAACTTGTCATGTCTTTGTAACCTGGCAACACAATTCACTTCACGAACCAGCATGACATCTGCAGGGACATCTCCCAAAATGTCAGAACTGGCAAAAATGATTAACAACAGGAATAAGAGGGCTTACAGTTTCTGTAGATTCTGGTACTTATAGAATATATCAGCATTGAGTTTCTTCAGCCTGTTTCTTTGTAGAGACCTGGAATGGTGACAATTGATTAGGTGCGAGAAACGAAACCTTAGTCTTGCCATCATAATGACCGTGAGAGTGATTTGCATGTTGAGAGGGCAGAAAATCTCAGAGCTAAATCGCTTTATCTTCAAACCTGTGACTGTTCATTTAATCTGTTATTCATTTTCAAAAGCCCTCCAGCTGAAGTCGTTCAGCTTTATGACACTGAGGGAAAAGACTGAAATGACTCATATAATTTGCACCATTTTTCCTCAGTTTCTAATGCCCACTTTGTGTTTGTTCGTGCTGTAGCCTTTTCTGTCAATATGAGAGTGTGCAGACAAGCATATCATCTCCATTGAAAACATTGATAGCAAGCTGTTGCTTCTCAAGCTTGCACAGAAATAGAGGTTACTTAATGTGTAGCTCATGCAGGCAGACTGTGGGTGCCTGATTGCCCTGGTCTCAGGTGTGTGATGAGATATGGCTGTCCCGCTGATTAAAATCCCTCCCTTCTCTGGGCTAGGCCACCTCCAATTATGCTCCACACTGTGGGGATGCTGGCCACACTCAGCACTGGATGGTCCGTACTGGATACCACTTCTGTGGCCCATCCATACAGTAGATCAGTGCCATAACACTGGTGGGGCAGCCTGTAGCGTAGTGGTTAATGTTAAAAAAAGATCTGCACAGCTGTTGGGCCCTTGAGCAAGGCCCTTAACCCTGCATTGCTCCAGGGGAGGATTGTCTCCTGCTTAGCCTAATCTGGATAAGAGCATCTGCCAAATTCCATTAATGTAATGTAATAACAAAATGTATACAGTTCAGAATGTCCTAGTGAAACAAATGTCATTGTCAGGGTGCTGGCTAGTTGCTAAGTTCTGGTATCGAACCATGCCATGCCAGTGTTGACTGTGGCTGGTGCTCAACTGGTCTTCCTCTGACTCATATCTGTGTGAGGCGATCCTGACTTGCAAACTGTGGTGTCGTAAGAAGCAAGAAGAGTAAAATTTTGTTTTTTTTTAATATTTTGAAACAGTATTTCTGTATAAAACTTCACGCATGTATTTATTGCCACATAAACAAAATATTTATGACACATTTAAAAAAATAATTTCACAGGCATGAAATAAAAAATACACTCAGTGACCACGTTATTAGGTATTTATGAGACTTTTTTTGTTTTCTGTTTCTATTGGTCTTCTACTGCTGTAGCCCATCCAATTTGAGATTCAACGTATTGTGTGTTCAGAGATGCTCTTCAGCATAACACTGTTGTAAAGCATGTTTATGAATTGTAATAAGTAATTTTCACTGTCCTGTCAGCTTGAACCAATCTAGTCATTCTCCTCTGACCTCTCTCATTAACAAGGAGTTTTTTGCCCATGTTCCCCACAACTGCTGCTCTCTGGGTGTTTTTCCACACGATTCCCTGTGAACTCTTGACTGTTGTGCGTGAAAATCCCAGGAGATGAGCATTTTATGAGATACTCAAACCACCCTGTCTGACACCAACAATCATTCCACAGTCAAAGTTAGTTAGATCACATTTCTTCCACATACTGATGTTTGGTCTGAACAGTAACTGAACCTCTTTACAATGTCTCCATGCTTTTATGCATAATTGGCTGAACAGATATTTGCATTAACGAGCTGGTGTACAGGTCTACCTAATAAAGCCATCACTGAGTGCATACATCACAATATCTGAAAGCAGAAATAATGTGAATGTTTGCTCATATATACTGTGAAGTGTTACAATATTTTGACTTATGTCAGTATGTGTTCATTATATCAGATTTCTGTCCGAGAAGCATGAAAGCTGTGGATTGTGGAAGAGCTAGGTGTGTTTTCTGAACTGATGAGTGGCAGATTGGGCGTGGCAGACTCCGTACTCACATCATAGTGACGTTTGTGGAAGCTCTTGGGACGTTTCGGAGGAGGGCGCCGTCACAGTCGAGCTCCAGGCTCCTGCATAAGCAGGAGTCAGGGATGGCCCCGAGCACTGGGGGGGGAGGGGTACAGAACAGTGCGGGAGACTCTCACAAAATGGCCGATTTATCAAACGGCCTGGATTGAATAATTCATAATCATTTATAATTTGTTATTTAGCTGACGGATTAGACTAAACAGACAAAGTTGATTAGACCCCCCTGGAGCTATGCAGGGTTAAGAGCCCTGTTCAAGGGCCCAACAGCTGTGTGGATCTTATTGTAGCTACACCGGGGTTTGCACCTCCAACCTTCCAGGTCCGGGTCCCTGGTACCTTAGCCACTAGGCTGCACTGAAGTTTTGTTCTTTTAGAAATTGATTCATGCCACAGTTAACTTTTTTTTAAAATTACTTGGAGTTTCATAAGCAGCAACTGTCTCTCATTCTGTCTCAGGCTTGACAATTTACAAACTTTAAAAATGTATTATATTTGGGAAAGGGAACATGTAGTACAAAACTGTCCAGTACAGTACACGGGACCAAATAAATCAAAATAAACTCTTTGATTGTGATTATATGGCTTTTCTTTATTCCGGTTTCTATTCACTGTACATCACCAAATAACAATAATAAGGCTACATATTGTGACTTCAAAGAACATCTCTGTGTTTCTGGTATGGTATTTCTAAATCACTGTACAGAATTACCCCTAAAATTAATGTAATAGTGATAATGATGTGATGGCTATTTAAACATCAACTTAAGATAATTATCTTTACTTTCAGTACCCATGAATAAGAATTGTTATCATCATACAGTATTTATTCATAAATACATGTTGTACACAAAACATTCCCATTATTCGCTTGTGTATACCACACCTGAAATAAGATTAATCTAATCACCAGACCAACAGAGGGTATGCTAATCTACTCTTACCATCTCTTCTGTTTTATACTCTTCTTATTACTATCTACCGTCTCCTCCTTATTTTTATCCTCTTTACTTTTTTGTAGGAACACAAAAGTTAACATCAAATGTACGCAATATCTGAATTACCCCCAAATGCTCATAACCACAACCTATTAATATGCTTTACATTTCTCATTGAAAATGCAATGCAATTGAATTATCTGGACAGGAATATGATTTATGCAAGTATTATCAATACTGTAATCAGCTCAGCAGTAATTGTTCAATCGATTTTTCTTTTTTCTGCGTGCGTAATGATGATGAGCGAAGAAAATATCGTGACACAAGTACCATAATTTACCCCTCATCCCATCCATGTAGCTACAACCTTCCCTGCATTATTCATTCAAAGGTTTGAGTTACTGTTGGATGCTACAAAAAACAGGCATCATTTATACTTACAGCATTTGTTGGACTTGGTTCCAAATTCATTATTGAGGATTCCAAAGTATTTGTCAAACAGATTAGGCCATCCATTGTTATCTCCTGTGAAACATAATAGGATATGCTGTTAAGTTCTTGTAATAACAGTACTTTCTTTTTGAAAGAAAATGAGGGGAAAACCTTAATGCAATCAGCATCTACTGCAACAATACACAAGGTGAGTGGAATTATAGCTTTCATTCCTCCTCTCCAAACAGGGACTGATTGGGACCCCATTCAGATCACTTAATCACTTACCGGAGTGGATTTTTAGGCAGATTTTAATTAATTTTAGCAGAGAATTAGCATTACCACTGGCCTTCTGGATCAGATTGAATAAAAAAGGAAAAATGCCCTGTGCAAAAGTTTGGGAAATCTGTCAGTACCTTGCAACTCCTCCTTGGGCAACTATAACAGCTTGTAAACACTTCCTGTAGCCAGCTAAGCGTCTTTCAATTCTCACTATTGGAATTTTTCCCCATTCTTCTTGGCAGGATACCTCTAGTTCAGAAATATTCTTCGGCCTCCTTGCATGTACGACATGTTTGAGATCTCCACAGATTCTCAATAACACACTGTGGTGGTCATTCCAAAACCTTCATTTGTCTTTGCTGGAGGTACTTCATGGTTGATTTTGAGGTATGCTTTAGACCATTGTCTTGTTGGAATACCCACCTCTCTTCAACTTTAATGTCTGGACTGATCTTTGAACATTGGCCTCTAAATAGCAAACTTTTAATACAGAAAACCCATGAAGACCCATGATGACCATCACTTTAAGTTCACTACCTATCCTTTACTAAATATTTCTTTTAGTTTTTAAAAATTCTTTTTTTCAGTTTTCAGCTTTGTCTTTGGTTAAATGAACAGTGACATGTAAATTCTTGTGGGTTGAACAAAATGTGTAGTATAATTCACTGATTAGGGCTGCAATATGGGGTATGCTTCATTTTCTCAGTCTGCCATCTTGTATTGCTGCCAGGACTTTAATGGCTGTCATGGTAATAGAGTAACTCTCAGTTTTCCATTTCAAAGGGAAGGCACATTGAGACACTCTAAAGAATGAAGGGACAGTTTTATATTCAAAAGAACAGGCAGGACATGTAAACCACTGTGTAATACTGTTTTGAATGTTTTAAATGAGCTGTAACCCTTACAGTCCCACCACTGTCCCAAAAGGTGACAGTACCATTTAGATGTCTTACCCTACTTTCTCATTTGTATTAACACTTTTGGAGACAGCTGGAGAAACTCACCACAGTTTTCTTCGTCTGCCTGGTTGCCACAGTCATCCTCGCCGTTGCAGTGCAGGAGTTGTGGGAGGCATTTGGTCAAGTTTCCACATGGGAAATAACCAAGAGGACAGTTGGACTTTTTCTCTGGGACATTGAATGAGGTTGAAGTAACTGTAAAGCACAAAAGATGAACAATTTAAAAAGATTTATGTTATGCATAACAGAATCAACTTTTTACATATAGACAGTGAAAGCAGATGGTGAGGGTGAGGTAGCCTACTGTTTAATTTTACAGTTTTTTACAATCGTTTTCACACTTGTCTCAATACCATGTCCACTTTTTCAAAACTCTTCACACAGTGTGCTTTTGAAACACACACCTGAGCACATCAGATAACATTTGGTGCAAAATGCACTTCAACCACCAAAACACTTAATATTTCACCCAAAAGTGACTCTTGCTGCCATAATTATAGCACATGCTTTCTCCCATAAGACTACTTTGTCACTCAATGTTCAATAAACTACAAAACACAAACAACTTGGAGCATTGCTAAATACATATATTATGTGTTTCCCTTTCCTCTATTTTTGCATCCACAAATATTTCAAGCCAAGCAGCTAAAGAAACTTTTGATCTGTTGGTTTGCCTCTCACTATAGATGTCATGACTGATTGTGGTAAATTTACAGTAAACTGTAAATTAATGAATGTTTTACTATATTGGAAACCCAGAATAACAATTTTTACTGTGTAATGTAAAACAATATATGATAAAGAAACAAATCACAAAAGCAACAGTATTCTTCAGAGGGTTTACAGTATTTTGACGTTTGTTCTCACAGTGCAATATACTGTAATTCAGAAAAGAAAAATACAATACAATCAATTACTCAAAATACATTACAATCAATAACAAATACATACCAAAAAGCTATATTTTCACTATATACAGTAATTCGCACATATATTGTCTGCCTATCAGTATCAGAAGTCTACTGTTGACCTGGCCCATCCATCCTGTCCTCTGCATTTGGCCATAGATTTTCATCAACCTCACTCCGAATGTTATCTCTTGCTATAAACCGAGGAAAACATCTCTTTGCATGCCTTATCCAGCCCTGGATGTGTTCCACTGTTATGTCCATACACCCAGCAGCCATTGCATCTAGAAGTGACATCTGTTCATGTGGGTGGTGGTCCTAAACCTTCACATATACCTTCATAAACTTCTTATTGGTATCTGAGTTCCTTGACACCCTCAGAGTTCCTGTCAAAGGGGACAGTGTACAACTGTTTCATCCTGATCTGATGTTTCTGTAGCACTCTTGAAATGGTTGTAGTGCTTACACTGTCAATGTTTGGAAATACGTTGTTGTCTGCGATCATGTTGTTGCATATTTCTCTTAGCCTGATGCTGTTGTTGACAATGACCATCCCAACTATTGTATCCTCCTGTTGAGGTGTAAACATTCTTCCCCTTCCCCCTGTGTGACTGTGAGGTAACCGCTGGGTCCTGTAGTGAGTCAAAGACAAATGTGCACTGATACATCTGCTTTTTCTGGAGACTTCTGGAGAAATCACAGTACTGCTGTAATATACACATCAATTGAACTCCTTCAGTCAGAATGCTGTAAATACTGTATAGTACCTGTTGGTTTGCCTGAAAATCCTCACTATTGAAGCCACTGTGGATCTAGGCAAGTTTGGTTGAACCCTCAACCTGCTTCCCTCAGGGACAGACCATGATTTACCACATGATCAATGACTATGGCTCTGATTTCCTCAGACACAACTGTCCTTGCTCTTCTGCGACGTCTTCTTCCTCTGCCTCTGGCTGCATCCATTTTCCCCACCAAGGCTAAAGAATGCAAATGCCAATCCAAAGGTGGCCCCTTTTGTATATGTGGTAACGGGGCACAAACAACAAACACCTGGGTAGGCTGTTCACTGAAATAACAGCCAGGTGTTTCAACAGTACATATACAGCAGTAATAGTGGAAAAATCTCTTCAGTGACAACTACATCTATATTTACCCAATATACATGCACATTTCAATGCAAGTATGATCACTTTTGTATAGATGGTAACAAGGCTGCAAACAAAAAAAATGAATAAACTGAATAAACTTTCTGCTCAAATCAGAATTATCTGTCTTACGTATTTCAAGCATATAGTTTCATTTTTCTGCCAAAATGCAGCATATTTCCTTCCACAATGATCAGAAATTTATTGGGTTTTGAACTGAAAGTTAACTGTTTTGAACAGAGTATCTAAATGTCTGCAGAATTTGCTGTATTTGTACAAACTTTTGTTGGTAGTGAACACTGACTGAGAGAGGTATTCATGAATTTTGGAAGAAGTGGTGATTGAATGCCTTTAGTATGAAAGCAATGCAAAAATATCCACGGTTTAGTTCACATAGTCTAATGATATGGTGAATGTGTTAAGTGTTTTGAAAAAGTGGACATGGAATTGAGACAAGTGTGAAAACGATAGTAAAAAACTGTAACTGTGGACATTTTGTTATATGCACATGAAATCTCAGTGCTGTTATCATCTAAAACTTATTATTATGAATTCCAGTGTCCAGTTAATATAGTATCCTACAAAATGATTTACACTGTTGATAAAGATGTACAATATAAGATATAAACAAGATATAAACAATCCTAAAATAACATCACCAAGTAATTAATTTAAGTAAAATCCAATAACAAATCTGCATTGATATGCTACCTTTTAAGTACATCAAGTTAATCTCACACGGACTTTATAGTTGCCTTCCATCACTTTCTGGGGGTATATAATACGGAAACACATTGAATGTATCATTCATGACCATGGAGAAAAGAAGAACTGTGAAGACAGTTGTTAGTCTTTGCAAGTCAGAAGATAGACAAAAAATGAAAGTTGTCATTTTTCACTCTTAAGTCAATAACTCATAAGTTTGCACAGAGAAGCAGATGGTTCTGGAGGTAAACTTATTCCAATTGCCACCGTTGGAGATCCACAAAACTTGGCTGCTTCTTGGGTACACAAAGTCTCCAGATTTACCATCAAACACCACCTTCAGGTTGGTGTTTGATGGTAACAACAAAGAGAACAGAAAGAAAGAAAAAGAACATTAGGTAGGACAATAATCAAAGAACAGAATTAAGACATTTGTTAAAAAGGAGTTTTTGAAAAGTATTCCAGATATGAGGAACATTAAAGAAAGAAACAGTCCTAGGTCAGACGTAGTCTTGGGGACCTTGAGTATAAGCCAGTCTTGTGAGCTAGTGTGGTAATTGTCAATGCTCCAATTAAAAAGTGAAGACAAACTAAGTGGTAGAAGAAAATATAGAAGAAAAATAGTCTCAGAGAGAGAGAGAGAGAGAGAGAGCGAGAGAGAGAGAGAGAGAATGAAGGGCCAGTCAACCTTCATAAAGACGACAGTAATGTGTGCCTTCTTTATCACCTATAATTGGAGCACAGTGGTATATTATTTAATGGTAGTAGTGGTAGTGCTGGTCTTAAAGCTCTTCTTAAGGTCAATGAGTTCATGAACCTGAAGGCAAGTACTTTTTTTCCAGGAAGCTCAAACTTAGCTGCAAATTGACCTTTCAGCTGACAGCGAAAGCTTGCCGCCTCAAATTAAACCTCAAACTGGCCACAAAAATATTGTTTTGCAATGACCATCTGCCTCCCGATTTTCACATGATCGTAGATGCATGATTTCAATTGAAGAGGGCACTCCACAAGCTCAGACTGGAGAATCTGAAGGATCTTGTAAGATTCTGTGTGGACAAATGGTCAAAGATCTCCAAAATATTTTAATCAAACTCATACCACTATAGGTGACTAAATAATGCTACCCTAGCAAAGGTTGTATGAAGTACTGAACACATGAGTATGAATATTTGACAGGTTTTTAGCAATGCATAAATACAATTTGAGAAAAGTGTTATTTTGTTTGATTATGCTGAATCATGTTTGAAAATTCAAATATGTAGCTCAGTACTGTTCTTTCATTTATACAGCCTTTTTTGTTAATCTTTGTCAACAGTTTGAATCATCTTGAGCTCACTGTAAATATTAACTAAATAATATTTAATGAAATAATTAAATAATGTGTAGGCCTATGTCCAAATCTTCATCATAATGGCTATAATAATTTCACTGTCCACATCTTCTTGCATTTATAATTGTACAGAGAACAATTATACAGAGTACAGAGAATTGATGCACTGATCATAAAAAGTAAAGTCAAACGGTAAGATCATTTTAGTTGTGGAAATGTATGATGTAACCGAACAGTAGGCTAGACTACTGCGCACATTGTAAAACATAAATTACATGTGGAATGCAGCAAGGACTTTCCAAATCAATAGTAACCAATGTAATGGGTGAACACACACACACACACACACACACACGCCGCACACTACATAGCAATATTGCACCATTAGCATAAATGCAACGAATTTAACATCAGCACATACACATGCCACCGTAAATACCATTATGAAAACACGAAGTCTTCAGTCAAACCAATTAACCAATACCAACTTGATCAGCTACGTTCGTGTAGGCTATGCGTCTAACAGTATCAACAGCGCAAAATAACTTGAATAAATAAGACAGCTTAATGAATATTAAGCAAGACGCTATGCTGGTGGAAAACAGGACATGTTTTAAACGTTTTCGTGTTTGTGAAAATCCGGATAATTGACAGAAATAATTCAAGGTGCATTGGATTGCTTTCATGCACGTTTTCTATGACGTTCCGAAAATTTCCCATATTCTACAATAGATTAATAGGTATTTATCACGAATAAATTAAGATACTGTATACATCACTCTTGTGAAAATGTTTTCACACCTGATGTGTTTTTTATTTTTACATTTTCCAACAAAGCAACAGAAATTGTGCAAAGTATAATATATAATTCACGCTAACGAGGCTCTTCAAGTTCAAGACTCCGGTCCAGTCCTAGAGTTTATTATGTAAGCAAAGAAAAAAGTTTTCTTGTGTTCTTTTGGAAGACGCGAGATACTAGATGCTGCTAGCTACCCACAACAGCATATTCAGTGGAACACAGGATTTTGCTCGTTTACAGATAACATTATTCCACGAGAATATTTTCTATCCGAAAAACAGAAAAATCCCAGTCAAGACAATAGCCTATTGTATACTGTTGCTAAATACATTTGAAACACATATTACGGACTATTATTCAAGTTTAACTAAATTATTTAGGTTACAAGAATGACATCTTGTAAATCGCTTTGGATTAAAAGCGTCTGCCAAATGACTAAAATGTAAATGTAAATCTATGGTAATACTGTGACCAATCGATTTGTTTTCATTCTCTTACAGCCATTGATTAGCAGCCTTACCTGTCACTCTGCATAAAAAACTGTTGGTAATCAGGAAGCTTACAATTAAAGCTAACATGTTACTCTAACACAGTTTGAAATAGCATATACCACTGGTCTGTCCACTGTTGTCACTTGCAACAGCCTCTTGGCGACTGTATACCTTCTCCAGCAGGCGGACCTGGCGCTCATAAATAAGGGAGTGCTCTTGAGTTAGCTGAAGCAAGCACGTTCGTAGGGCAGGCGAATGACTGCAACCATCTAACATTGACTGAAAGATTTTCAGTCACTTAAATATAAAGTGATTTAATAAACAATGAAAGGTAGTCTAAGTTGGCGTACGCAGTGTTTCATTAACCGCAGAAAGAAGTAGGCTACTGGACTAGACCATTATTTATTTTTAAGTAGCCTACTGAAAACCAGGTAATGACTCATTTGAGAGGACTAGTGGGAAGATTAATATGCATAGACGTTGTGACGAAAATTGTCAGGTATGATATATATTTTCCTTTTCCATTATATATTTGAGCACAATAATGGGTAAGGTAAGCATTCCCAGCATTTGTGTATGCATCTTTCAAGTCACAATGGATATTTAATGAAGTACCATGTCCTGATTAATTCTGATTTAAAAATAATTGAATGTTTAATTATTCTAGTTCTGTGCGATTAGTTATCATCCAGTCTTGTGGGCAATATCAGATTTATGTACAAATGTCTATTTGGGTGCTGTAGTGCAGGTGAGGCTTATGTGTGGACTCAGTGAGACCAGTGGGAGCCATTTTCTGCAGTGTGCCATCAGTGGCTGGGGAACTCATGGGGTGAGACAAAACAGATGGTAGTGTGGGAGGTATGAGTGCTCTGGACAACGCACACACCGCCTCACTGCTCAACCACCACTCTGGCCGATTGGGTGGTTGTAGTCTGTTTGTGTTCGTTAGTTTAATTTTCTTTGCCAAACATGATGCCTGCGAGATCACACACCATCTCCCAAACTGATGGAGTGCTGTGGAGATGGGATTTCAGTTAGAAATGAGGAACGCCACATGTTACAATTCTCAAGGTTTATTTAAATTTAATAGAATTTCCATATGAGAGCCCAAGAAGGACAACATATACTCTATTTGAGTAAATTGTTATCTTAACAGATTTACATTTTAATATGCAAATTGGGGAGAAATATGAGGAGAGTGGAGGTGGACATTTTTAAAACAGGTTTTTTTTTAACTCTCCCTTTTCATCTTTACCCATTCATCCCTTGCGTGAGCTAATGCACCCAGCCGCTCTACATATTTAACATGGCCTTTCATTAGCTTCTTTCAAACAGACACCTCATAAGGTCTAAACCTCAGGAGTGCACCTGAACATAATGGCATGTCATTGGTCTGGTCCACTGCGGCTATGATTACTCAGTTTGAAGCCTTTTAAGGCCTGTGGTTTTTCAGACCGGTGTATCTTATAGGTTTAGTTAAGTGTCTTGTTTGCAGTTTTGTGATTCATTTGTAATGTGAGGTTGGGCTGTAGCAATATGCTCTTAGGAGGATCGGAGATTCAAATTAGGGACTCCTGATCAGAAAGCCTGATATATGAGCTAATGCCCAAAACGTATAACACATAACTTATAACATAGAAACTATATGAATATATGAAAAACAAATGTATCTGTCCATGCCAAAGAAAGAAAGTAATGACATCTGAATCATGAACCCTTTATAACAGTCAAAAGTATGACCCGCCTAAACCAGCCATATGTATGTTACAGCTTGTTAAAGATTATATAAATGTAGTGTAATGCATTAATACAAATTTTTATAATTTGAAAATTATATTTGTAAAATTTCCTTTTCTAAAATTCACTGTCATGACATGAGCTGTTTTTGAAGATATCATGAAGCCTCGTTCCAATACAAAAAAAGATGGTATTTATTACACATTTTAACTTGAAAACGGGTCAGATTTGTCTCTAACGCAATAGAAGGGTTAAATCCCTGCAGGTCACATGGAGACAAATTGGTGGACATAGTTATAAGTACAGTCATTTATCATGAAATATGAGATGATGACCAATTACAGACGGAATATTGTTTGGTCTCCTCATTGCCATGACCCTGAGGCACTTCACACAACATCTGAAATGATTAATTTCCTATCGGTAAGCCCTTTGCTTCGTCCATGGGAGCCTTCAGAACAGCAGGTTTCCTGTAAGCTGTCCTGTAAATATAATGCTTCAACATATTATATTTTGTTTTAGTTTTCATCTGCAGAAATGTTTTGTAGTTTTATAAAAAATCAGGGACGGAAATCATAAGGCCTCACAAATGCAACTTGAATTCTCCAGGTACCTACTAGCTGTGAATGTCACTGGGAATGATGTGCAGAAAATGTCAGACATGCTTTCTTCTGTAGTATTTTCCATTTCACTACTTTGTGTTCTCTGTGTTTGTGTTGATCAAATAATGTGTCTGCGCTACATTTATTAAAAAATACATCACTGAGGTTTGAGGTGCATCTAACCTATTAGGCACTAAAACCCCAGCTTTTAATATAAAACAGAAACAAAAAAAAGTGACATGTCGCCATTTTGGGACATTTGTTGAGGATATTGGAACTGCAATGAAGCATATTATTGCATTGATGCATTATTTTTCAAGGTAAACATGAGTGTGCTCAACTGCTCGACCATGATGGAAACAGAGTTGGAATGCTGCTCAACAGACTAAAATATACACTTCATCTAAATGACAACTCCATGGAGGCGCACACCATGGGCCTGAAAATGCACTTTTTGAAGAGCTGCCATAACAAAAGGCTTTGATATTGTAGAACCCTCATCTCCCGCTCCCAGCCTGCTCTCCTGCCTCCCATGAAAGGCTGACAGTTCTGCCCGTCTTCAGCGAACGCACTGGTATTTTTGTGAGCTTTGGGCTTGAAATAACTCAATATTTCTTTGCTTATTTTCATTTCTCCTGTCTTGTTTTTGTTAAATGGTTTTTATTTACGTGTTTATTGAAGTCTATTGTGTTTGCATTTTGGACATAGCTTCCGATTACTGGTCCAATGGATTCCAATGGAAGTTTCTCCTGCTCAATGGCGGCTGCCATGTTTGACTATAGGCATTGGAGCAGGCTCCAGAGCATGCATACTGTGTACCTAAACATGAAGGGATGAATAGGAATGAAAATAAATTAGATCTTCTATGTGGCTCAGAAAAACAAATCAGTCCCTTTGGGTCATTTGTTCAGTGTAAAGAAATTCTTTAATTTGAAAGTACTGAATAATGTAATTTTGCCAGAGTAAATTCAAAGTTTTGACTTCAATAGGGAAATTAGAATTTTGTAGCATTTTGAATGCCGTTCTTATTGTATGTATTAAACGTCAGCAAAATTATACAAATCAAATATGTTGTAATATCAATTTATATTAGTCTAAACATTTCCATCTATTCCTATATGGGGATTGAATGGGTGGAGTTCAATTCATTACCAGACTCTCAACTATTGGGTCAGGGTCCTTGATCACATCAATAATTCCATGACATAATGGCCAATACATGTTTTAGTCTCATTGCATATCTCCTCCCATAGTTTCATGAGATTTCTATAAAGATATTTTCCATAGAGAGATTTGTGGCATGGTGATTCAGTGTATACCAGTGTCACCTCACAACAACAAGTTCTCGGGTTATAATCCCTACCGGGCAGCCTTTCTTGCTATTTTTCAGCTCTTAATCCCTCTTCTGTTCATATCACTCTCACACTGCTTCTTTTAGTGCCATTGCCCATTTTAGGTCTTTAGTATGTGGACAGTGCCTATCCCCATGTACGCAGTTAAACATCGGGCATCACTCTTGGCACAAGTCTCCTTCCCTCCTCCTCACGCAATGACTGAAACTGAGATGATGAAAAGCTTAACTTGAATGCGCATTCCTATCAGTTTTGTAACAACTCAGGTAACAGCCAAAAAACAACAGCCATAGTTTTTTATTTCCCTGTGATCTCTCAAGAAGTATAGTGTCTGACTACTCTTAAAGTTGTTTATTTATAATAGGCTCTCACACATCAGAGATAGTAGTGTGACACTGACACACAACAAAATGCGGAAATCCAGAAAGCTTTGATGTACCGACACAGCCATAATTGAGCCATGTTCCAGTTTTTGATTAAACAGTGTCTCCTTCGCTAATGCTTTGAACTCAAGAGTTTGATGCAGTTTTTTTGCCTTCAACAGCACCCTAAGGGCAGACAAATGTTTTTTGCTTGATTTTACTACCGAAGCTAACGCCGTTCCACTCCAGTGGAACTTTTTTCAGTTAAGATTGCCTTTCCCCAAACCCCGTGGACTGAGCTGAAAAATAAATATAATTTTAAAAGTGAGCGAAACAAAGAATTTCAAATTAAGTCGACTTGTCATGCTTGGAGGAACGAAAAGCATGTAGTTGGAATATTTTTTAAAATATATTTCCAGTTCAGGTGTGGAAAATAGTTTTTAAAGAAGCAGAATTTTCTCTAAAATACGTAGTAATATCAACCCAGCAAACAAGCACTGGTCAGAGCACTGCTGGTTCCATCCATCAGTCCGCAAACATTGCTTTGCCTCAACTGTCCACTAGGGGGATGCTATATTGTTCGCTAAGAGCAAGGAGGTAAGAACAGTGGTCTGGCAGTTGGAGAGTTCCCACCCTAGGTGTGTCAAAGTGTCCCTGAGAATAGCACCTGACCCTATTAAAACTCCTAATCCCAACAGCTCCGTGACTTGCACGGCAGCCAATCACATTGGTTTGTGGGTGAATGAGAAACATTAATTGTTCAGTGATTTGGATAAAAGTGATATGTTGCAGAACCAAAAGTTTGGACGTAAATTTTACAGCTTTATATTGTTGCTTAGTCAATGGCAAATCAAATTAAAAAAATCCTCGCAAAATGCGGCAAAAACAGTCCCATAACATCAAGCCTGCACACATTTCATTTTTTAAAAGCTGCAAAAAAGGTGCCAATGATAAATGTTGCCTTTTCCTTTCTTTTAATTGGACTACTTTGAACATGCCCAAGGGGTGCATTGGTCTGTGTGTGTGTGTGTGTGTGCCCATTAAAGTTTTTTTATTCATTTATATTTTTAACATTTTTATTTGAAAGGACACCAAAGTACTTTTATTTTTATAATAATAAAAAAGATGTTTACTTGAGCATTTTTTTTACAGCAGTAGTTTCATTTCTACTTCAGTAAAACACCACTTCTGCTTGAGTATAATATTTCAGTAACCTTTCCACCCCTGCTATTGACTCTAACATAACACGCTAGCTTTCCACCAATACGAACACAGAGGCTCCAGCTTTGTAGTCTGTAAGCGCTCACACGGCAGCACCTGGGAATCATAAATGCCATTTTCACTGAAGCGGGAGTCACTTTTTCATTCCATCTTAAAGGGAAATTCCTCTGCCGTGTCGACCTTTACCTCAGTGGCCATGCAGTCCATTTCCTTCTTCATTGTTGCAGTGCTGTGGAACGTTTCACAATAAGCTAGCATGCCTTTTCCATTTTGGCTTTTGCTCCCCAGTTGTGTGAGACTTATTGTGTACAGCTATATTATGCAACAGCACGGCTCTCTTAATCACTTCAGAGAATCATGTTTTCTGGAATAATACATTGTAAATGTGTTAACAGATAATAAGGCCAAGCTTGGGAGTCTCTTAAAATTAACTGTAAAGGTAACTCTGTGAATGGCTGCAAACTACATTGAATGCTGTTATTATTGTATGTATTAAGCATCAGCAAAATTAGAGAAATCGAAGCATTGTAATATCAACTTATATTAGTTGAAACATTTCCATCTTTTCCTTTATGGGGATTGAATGAGTTCAATTCATTACCAGACAGCTATTGGGTAAGGGTCCTTGATGACATCAAGAATTTTCTGACCTAATGGCCAATACATGTTTTAGTCTCTTTGCATATCTCCTCCTATAGTTTCATGAGATTTGTATGGAGAGATTTTTTATAGAAAGATTGGTGGCATTGCGGTGCACTGGATACCGCTGTCGCCTCACAACAACAATGTCTAGGGTTAGAATCCCGATTGGGGGGCTTCTCCTGCAATGTTTTAGCTCTCAATTCCCCTTCGAACCTTATCCCTCTCCCAGTCTTCTTCCTCCCCAATACACTTTACTTGTGGGTGGTACATTTTGTGTCTGTCCTCCATTATGAATGACTCCCTTGCCAGTGGTTCCCTCTTCGCCCTGACTTTAAGATGGCTTGAGTCACCCCTCTCCTTAAGATTCCTTCTGTACAATATCAGGAGGATTCGACCATACCTGACCACATGCCCCATGCAGCTACTGGTTATGGTAAACTCCTGGGTTGACAACTGCAACTCCCTGCTTGCAAGTCTGCCATCCTGTGCAATTCAGCCACGACAGCTCATCCAGAATGTGGCTGCCTGACTTCACAGGTCACGCCCCTGCTACAATCACTCCACTGGCTGCCAATTCCTGCCAGGATCAGATTCAAAGTCCTGACTCCGGCCTGTGCTGCAGCCAACAAGACATCCCTTCCCTACCGGCAGGACATAATTCAACGCTACATACCTCTGCTCTGCTGCCACAGGGCAACTTGCACATCCTGCCAGCTGCATTTTCTACCATAGTCTGAAGACTCACACTGTACCTTGACTCCTATGCGGGAGTACCCTGATCGATTGCCATTTCTTTGCTCATCAGTTATTTAAGCCTTGTTGTACTTTGTAGTCTATTCTAGTCGCGGTTGTATTTGTATTTATATTATATTTGCATATATATTATATTATATTTCTTGGGACTGTAGTTGTAGTGCACTGGAAATGATGTTAAGCTCATAATGGTTTCTTTGTGAATTGCAGCCTATCCAATCTGCTCTGTATGTTCTATTGGCCTTCATATGCACTTCTTTGTACGTCAGTTTGGATGAAAACATCTGCTAAATAAAATCTAATGTAGTGTAATGCACTGGCCTCAGAACTGGAGTTAGTCAGTGCTGTCACGTTTCATGCTTGTCATGTCATGTTTCATGTTTAGTTATTGTCTTAGTTATTTTATCGTCATGTCACGTATTATGTTAGTCTGGTCTCGCCACGTTTCTATGTTTTATTTCTTGTTACGTTTCTTTTTCATGTCATGTTATGTCTCATGTTTAGTTGTTACGATTTATTTCTTAGTCTTGCCATGTCACGTTATATAGTTTATTCATATCACAGTTCATTTCTTGTTTTGTCATAGTTTAAGTTTGATTCATGTTATGTTTTCCTGTTCATTGTTTAACATACACTTTTTTGTGTCTTTCCGCAAACTTTGCATTCATTATTCTCTCCCTTGCTGTTGCTCATGCTTCCCTAATTGTTTAATTTTTCCATGTCTTCTTACTAATCTACTAACGTTAGATCAGGATTGGGTAATACTAACATTCTAACCATGTGTTCATGTTTACCTTACGTTTCTTGTGCATGTCATTTACTAATTTACTAACGTTAGGGCAGGATAGGTTTAGTACTAATTATCTTGTAAACTTGTCAATCCTCCACACCTGATTTCCATTCGCATGCTGTTCTCAAGCAAATTGTCTGCACCTGTCTACACCTGCATATAAGCTCAGTGTTCAAGTCATGCCTTTGCGAAATTGTTGCCTCCTGTTTGTCAGTGCACTTTTGAGCGGTTTGTCAAGCCATTATTTGCCTGTTACGAGCCAAGCCTGTTTTATCGACAAAAGTTATTGACTTCTGTTTTGCTGACCACTGCCTGCCTGTAGCACAAACTCTTGCCTGCTGTCTTTGTTTTTGCCCCGTGGAGTGGACTTCGGTCTTGACTCTTGCACTGACTTCGACTCCGAGCCTGCCTACCGTCCGTCTGCACTACTGCCCCGCTGACAGCTTTCCTGGTTACTGGACTTTTTGCATGGTTTATCAATTCCGAGTCTGCTTTCTCCCTCGGTACTGTACTTTGGTTTTGGCTGGATTATCACATCTGAGTCGTGCATTTTGGGTCCAACCCCCACGCACCCGTCTCAACTGCACTGTGGGTGTAACTAGGATGAGGCAAACCCTATGTGGTTTAATGAAGTATCTTCTCTTAAAAACAAAAGCACCGAAGGAGCCTAGCTGAAAAGAAAAAGGTTTTTTTTTTTTTTTTTTTGCACTGGCAGGTTTGAATTTTGACTCCCTTGAAGACTGTCTCACAAAATAGAACGGCATATGCTGCTTTAACTCTTGGGCCCCTAAGTGCATTTTCTACTGCTTATGACAAGCAATGATACCTACAGCCTTGTTACTGTATGCTAGATTGTATCAATGGGAATTTAGCATGGCCTATATTGAATACATTACAAGAATATGAACTTTGAAAGAGTATTCGCGACGCAATATCATTTTCATTGCTGTATTTACAGCAAGAATAAGTACAATCATCCATTAGGTTCATTTTGGTTCATTCTATCCAATAAAATACATTCTAAGGCTTTGAAGGTCAGTCTTGGTCAAACAAAACATATACTGTCAGTCCAAAGCTGAGAATATTATACAGCCCTCTTGAAATCAATATCTTAGTCCAAGGATCTGGGCCCAATATCTGTTTCACTGAAACCTCAGTGGTTTGGAGCACTTGTAATACTTGATAACACAGGCACGGTTTAAACATTTGGTTGAAATTTGTTCATGCGCACCGTTGAATTGGCAAGATCCCCAGTTATTTCTGAGTCATTAAAGTTCTTTTTGTATTTTGCACAGAAGAGTTGTGAAAACATTGCCTGTGCCTGTGCCATCTGTGCTTTTTGTGATCACATTAAAAAAAATCAAAGAGCCATAGTGATCAACAGCTAAGTCCCTTAAAAAACAGATGGAGAATGGAGTGAAATATCCATGTCTATTTCTCCACGAGCAAAACTAAGTAATTAAAAACTTGGTTTGTACAAATCTCACTTTATATTGGATGCAAACATGGGGAGTGATTTGGAAGACAGCTGAATGGGAACATTTTCATTTTTCTTTAATTATTCTTTCAAACCTCTCTTCTGGCAAGAAGAGCTTCATCACAAATGAACAGAACTATGTGTGTGCCTATATGCAGTATGTATTAATTGTATTTAATTGTATTGCATGTACTTATGTACAAAAAGGAAGTTCGTCACTTGATTTTTGTGTTAAAAAATTGTTTAGAAGACCATTCTAAATTGCTTCCTTTCATTGTAAACGGCTAACTGACATGTTGACTCACCCTCTGCCTGCGTTTATAGTCCTTAAATTTGGATTTCAAAATATACAGTTGATGGCCCGACACTCTGTACCAAAACATTGTATAACTGTACAATAATTCAAGCCCATTGGTTGAAAATTGCTTCCAATTGCCACAGCCAATGGCATTTTAACGTCAGTGCATTTACAGAGAAGGGGGAGGGATAAACATTGTTGTGTTTTGAAGGTGTTTGTTGCTGCTATTCCTCTCTTGACTCTTAGTCCAAAATGACCTATTGTACCTTTAAACTTTATTTCTGAAAGGAAAAAAACACCAAACAAAAATTTAACAGGATGAACCAAGTACAGTGTGTGTGAGAAGAATTCAATTGCAGTTACATACCCAAAAAAACCCATGTTTTTTTTACATGCTTAACATTTAATGTTCATTGAAAATGAAGACTGAATGGATGAACATGAATTAAAGAGATAATCCCATTTTAAGATTCTGTAATACCACTTCTTTCTTGCATTTAGTGTGTTCATCAAGCTCATCAATCACAAGATTATTATTCTTATTCTTTTAAAATTTCTGAGCAAGAAAATAATGTTTTGATGTATTATTTGTCATTTCTGAACACAGGTCTGACACAGTGCATTCTCTCTCTGCTACTAAACTTCTGATTGGCTTACTAGACGCTGTTGATTGATTAAGATGTAACTTGCAATGCTACCAACACGAGAATCCCTGTCTCCAAAAGACCAATACCATCCCTTAGCAGATGTATAACAACTCTATTGCTTTTCAGATACAAACATATTTTAATTAAAATCACAAGGAATAAAATAGGCTTATTTGTATTCTTTGGCTCCGTATGTATAACGTGTAGCAGCGCAGGGGGAAAGGACAATCTTGATTATCTTCAATCATCTACAGGTGAATGTATTTTTGTTTTTTGGTCACTAGGAGTGTCCTCGCCTAAACCATCTTGCTCCTAACTATGAACTTCCAAAAATATGATTTTGATTGAGTCTATAACAATGTTATAATTATAATAATTATTATATCCATTTACAAACATATGAAAAACATTTTAGTCCTATACATATCCTATGCAAATACTATATCTAATTCCATTACCTGATATACTACACCTCATTACATGACCAGTTCTGCATTGTGGTGGTTTGAACCAAAGCCCACCGCCCCCAAGATTTCTATACTCTTAGGTTCATGGCTAAATTAATGATTAGCCATGAGAACAAAACCATTGTGCTTCTGGAAATTTCCATATATGTTACAGCATATTAAGTTACCATTCTATTCATTTTTCCAGTTTAGAAAAATATCTATTCAATTAATAACAAAAGCATCACATCAGGGTATAACTGGCTGAACTAACAGCTGTGCAATATTTCCAGACACACATGAACCAGATAAGAGCCTGCAGAGCCAGATAAGACCTTACTGCGCCTGTAAAGACAATCTGAACACCCAGATTCTATCTTTGCATGTTTGTCAGTTGGCGATTGACAAGTTAAATATCTATCATGTCTGTGCCATGCTAGAAAGCTTCAAATGGAAGATACAGTACTTACTTCAGTATGAGCTGCACAATAATGCTCCCAATATTAAATGAGCTTCATACAATATTGTGCTAGCAGTAATCAGTACTGCTGTTGCTGTGACTCAGTGCTTTAAGCTTGAAATGATCACAGTGGTTGTAAACACATTTTTTTCACAATAAATTTTTATTTTTTGGATCCAACAATTTGGATGCAAGAACTCAACCAAAGTCAAGTGTGCAAGTCTATATAATTTTTATACAGTATAAATAATTATAATAATCTTCAATGCAGACAAGAAATACAGCATTGGACATTATTTCATTGATTTAGCTGCTCAGAGGACTTCTCTGAAGTGTAGCATATTCCGTATTTTAATTATTACCCTTTAATTACGTGCTGGGCGGTGTAGATGTGTCTGTAGATAAAGCAACTAATAAGAAGGAAATTTAAAATGTAATTACATGCCAATGAACCATGGACATGTTATGTCTCTTACTTGGACATTTCTAATAAAAAAAACATATCTGGCATGAATTACAGTTACATATTTATTACATTTCCTCTGGTTATGTGACAACATTCATCAAACCTTCGATTTTTTGTCTAGCTTAATGTATTTGAACTGACGATGGTTATATCCAAGCAAATTATGAACTTTCAAGAATGCAGCTCTCTCTCTCCTTCTCTCCCCCCCCCCCCTCTCTCTCTCTCTCTCTCACACACACACATACACACACCATGGTTTGGTGAACTGCTAGTCAGCTCCTCATGGAGCCAGTTAAAAATACTGGTACATTAAACATTAAAATACTGGTAATATTTAATTTGAGAGAGTGAGTGAGGCAGAGAGAGAGAAAATGAGAGAGGGAGAGAGAAAGACAGAGAGAGACTGCCATTGGCCACACATTGTCACGTCCGTCCGTCTCTGTGTTCTCACTCGAGTCCTTGTTTTCCCTCTCTCTTTATTACATGTCTCCCTCCTTCACTCCCTATTTGGACTTCCTTCCTGTTATTCAGCAATTCCGCTCACCTGTTCCTAATTTTCTGTTCCCCAGCTCCCATACCTGTTCATTATTTAGTTAATGTAAGTTTTGTGTAAGGTTGTTTACTGGTCTGGTCTAGACTCTGTTTTTCTGTGTGGGCTCGGTTCGGCCCTGCTCTTGGATTTCTAGATTTCGACCTGTGCCTGGTTCTTTGGATTATGTTTTCTTGGATTGTGGACTCTGTACCTCTGCCCTGTTTGGACTGACAACCTAGTTTTCGGGTTACACTGTCTGCCCCTTGATCTGCCTTTATTAAAGCTTGCTGTTTTTGCACCTTACCTTGAGTCTGCAGGTAACTGAGGAACCTGCAGGTAACTTTCCTTCTTGCTGCTGCATATATCTTAATGGGATTGATTTAATTGTGACTACAAGAAAGAGCACATTTTCCAGCCGTAAAACAGTGCCTGATCAATGAATGTTTGTGACAGAATGCTCACTGCAAGATGAGAAGACCAGAGGCAGACTTTGCCCCACAAAACCTTCTGGATATAAAATACAGTATATTACAGTGGATTATGTGCATCTGGATATTTTTGCAGGAATTTCTGGCCACAAAAACATGACCAAACAGCCATGCCAAAGACCATCAGACCAAGCCCATGGAAGGAGATGGTGCTAATATGTTCTTAATTCTTTATCTTTGCATTTCTTTTCAGGATATTGTCTGTAAGGACTATCAAACCCAGATATATTTTGCTGGTGGGTAAAATGAACCCATCCCCTGTGACACACTTAAGCACATCTGCAAGGGGAAAGGAGAGCAATATCATGGATAGCACGATCGGGCCCTCAAGGAACCCACTGTATCCTGTGAGACCATATGCCAGACATCGGTGCCTCAGTGGCATTTCATCCAAGTTCTGGCCTCTGGGGGCCTGGAAACAGCAGCAGGCTGGCTCTCAGGCACCTGTTGGCATGGCTTTCCTCCAGACGCACTGTACACTGTGGAACATGTAGTTCTAGGACAAAGAGACTTTAGGACGGGCACCAAACCCAACTCGGTGTCTATTCACTCATCTCACTCTGCTTCCTCAAGGAATAAGGGCACTTTATTAAGCTGTGTTTATTATTTTTGTATGCTCCACAATGTTGTGAGTTGAGTTGGGTTGTCACATATATTAAATTAAGAAAAGGTCACAAGCTTGAATTTCTTTTTCTTTTTTTTACTTTTGCACTGCACAAATATACTTGTATCAGTCAGCAATGTAAATGATGTACAATTCAACATCCACTGTGCAAAGAATGGTAAATTAAGAATATATTTCATATTGCTTACAAAAGCCTGGGGCCTTCATTTTATAAGCACAACAGAGCAATTCCCTGCTGCCTATTTGGCTTCTAAGTCTCTTGACTGGTCTTGAGCATTGAATCCACTGACTTTAAATGCCATCTCTGGATATTAAGAACAGTCAATTCACATACAAAAGCGAGACTTTTGAGTCAGGGAACCAGCAATCTCATCATGCAGAGATTTCTGGGCAATTCTGGAGGAATTTCAGGCCAACCAACGACATTATCAGTCAATCTTAACTTTCATATAGAAAAGAAAAACGGCGGTATTAGTTGAATGTGTGCAGTGTATGATCTAATTTCGCATCAGGATGGAACCATTATAGCAACATTGTCTTTTTGCAGAAGTAAGGGGTAATGGGCAAAGGATGACTGTTATGCTTTGGTTGCTATAACAGACACCAATTTCCAAAAAAAGTGCTTCCAATTTCCTGGCTTAGCATAACAGATAGTGGATCAGGCACATTTTCCCTATGAAAGCTTTTAAAAGAAGTAGTATGTACAGAACAGAATCCTGTGTCACAATTTAAATGTAGAAGTTGGTGAGGCCAAATTGCTTAATATATAATCCCAAACATGATTCCATCCATGTCTTAAAATAATAATTATAGATATCAGCAAAGCATTTGCTAAATGAAGTATAAACCATGAATATAAGACTGAAACAAGTCTGTTGTAGGATTAGTTAGGAAAGTTTGGGAGAGAGTAAGCGGTCTCAAAGTCAATTGAAGAATATTTCATGAAAGAAGATTGGTTCTCATCACTTCATTATTATTATTCCAGAGATTATTCCAGAGATTATTCCAGAGTATTAGAGAATGAGACATAATGGACTGCTTATTCCAGATTAGGCCTGTGAGTCTTGCATGGAGAATCTCCATTCAAAGTTAAATTTACAGTAGGGCTAGGCTTAATCTGTGTCCGCAAAACTGACCCAAAAAGAGTCTAAAACTAACAGGTATTCCTACTTTAAAACATAGAGTGGTGCTCTCCCTTCATGACAAGAAAACAATATTTGAGATTTTTTGGGGGAAATATTTTCCCCACTATCTCGCCCTGTTTTAAAAGTTCCATTGTGTCAGTCACAACATAGGCTGCTCTTCAGATAGCTGAAATGTAAAAAAAACCTCACTGAATCAAAGACCCTTTCCCTTCCATGAAATAGCAATGACGCCATCACTCCAAAAAATTCAATATAGCTTCAAAGAACTTCTCAGGAGGGTCAACTTCAAAGATCAGTGATGCCGCTGCACCTTCAAATGATCCCATCCTCGATTCCCATATTCCCTGTCCTATAGAGACATGGCACAGTGACGCTGACCTGGAGGACAATCAAGTAAACCAAGGGCCAGTCTGCAAAAACTGCCTTTCCTAACAACAATCGAAACACTGCTGGATCTAATCTTGTTTCAACTATGAATAAAAGTTATTATGTCAGATCACTTCAGACATAAAGGAATTTTTTTTCCCCCAAAACAATGTTAAGATAAAATGAACAAATCCAATTCTTAACGGGAGTTATTCCATTATTCTTTATTTATGTTTTTTAAAAATGGTGCTGGATATTTCCCAGCCATATACATAGGCATTCAAGCTTTAGGGACATTTAGGCACATAAACAATTAGAGGCAGTTTACACTAAAAGCTTATTCATATAACATGTACTTCACAAGTTTATTCATTAAGAATATTTTACTATTTTATAATCATTCATATATTTTACCAGGATGGGGCCACAATAAATAGCAAATAGAATCATTGTCATCATCATCATTGTCATCATCAACGTCATCCTTGTTGTCATTATTTCCTTGTCATAATTCCAGACCAATATTGACTATTATTGCAGATGTGATATATTAACCTTTTCTTGGAATTGTTTTCTTCTTCCTGATGGCCATGCTGTTCAAACCAGACAATCAATATCAGACTCATTGAACTACAATTAATGGATACTGTTTTAACCAACACCTTTGTGAATTTCTAAACAGGCAACTTTAAGTGTGCAAGAACTAAATTAATGTCCACTGTGATTTTAAGAGCAGTGAACATACAGTTTGCCCAAGTTATTTCTCTAAAACAAAGACTCTGTATGTGCTAATACACTATTATGTTGTACTCACAGAAGAAAATTAAATGATTTAATCCACAGATAATTAATTGTTGCTTTCTCTATTAGTGTCTTGAACAACCATGTTTATGGTTGAATAAATTGTTCATAAATAACAACATTACAGTTAAACAAGGCATTATGTGTGTGTGAGTGTGCATGTGCGTGCGCGCGCGTGTGTGTGTGTGTGTGTGTGTGTGTGTGTGTGTGTGTGTATGTATGTGAGATATGTAGTCGGAAATTCCTCATAAGCCAATAAACAAAATCATAAGCTCCCAGCCAAGTTTATAATAATTTTCTGTGGAATTTTCTGTTTGCCATATTTCTTGAAGCAACACAATTAAGAGCAAATAATAGGACTCAGAGGCTCATTCATGAGGACACTTTAAACTGAGTTAGTTAATAAACATGTATTCCCACTTCAGAACATTTCCAATAAGTGAAAAACATGTTTCGGAATTCTTGCGCTATCGTGCATTCCTTTCTGCTTGTCCAGATCATGTCGAGGATCCTTAAGCGGAACGAAGTCATGAATATAAACCTGAAAACTCCCAAGGCTTCACTTCAGTGAAATATTTTGCAATATTCATCAACACATTCTAATGAACACAGTCAGAGGTGCACTCAAATTGACAGCGAACATCTGTAATCATTAATAATTATTAATACATGTTTAACATTGACATTCATAATACAAAACACAGCGTGTTATTATTGTAGTTATAGAGACAGGTTATTTCCTTGGTTGCTGTTGTTATTTCTCAATTCATTTTTAGAAGGTGTGTGTAATCTTGGGAAGTTGTAGTACTTTAATATGCTTCTTAATATCTAATTAGACATATCATACACTAATTGTACTGGTGAGCATTACTACATCAGATTGTAGTGGTAGAGCTTAATTAAGCTTTTATTTAATAATAATAATCATGGACTTGCATTTGACAATCTTGTACAATTAAAAAAGCAATCCCATTTCAATAAGGCAAAGCCAATAACAATTTATTCCGTTTTTACCTGCTGATCTTTTGTACTGTACTTCTGAGATGTGCTTTCATGTAACTACTGTACCTTAACACATATTTTTGCAGCTGCAAGCACATGCATGTGTTTCTTAAAACTTTGACCTTTTTCCTGACACATCAAATATTACGTTTGCATTCATTATTTAATATGCAGACGCACTCTTGATGGAACACCCATCTCCATTTCCCACATTGATATCTGATTAATATATCCCATATGGAAAATTCTCAGTTTAAACTCAACTCTGATTTATTACATTGTACTGATATGTAATGCTTCATCTGTGTTGGACTCAAATTATCTCTGTTAGAGATGAATGAAATTGGACTTTTATTTTAGTAATGGATTATGTTGAACTGATTTTAATGCATTAATATGTTGCCAGTAAGAAGCAGAGACTGATGGGACTAGTGTCTGCAGGTTACCTTGCCTTATTGAAAGCTTCATTAGTGTGAAGTGTTAAAGGGCACACATGGGGCGAAAACAGTCGGTCCTGGGACCCCCGTCTATGCTGGTTTTCATTACAACCACAATTCCCATTCCCAAGTTATATTGTGCTGCATTGTAAGAAATTACATAAAATTTTTGATCAAATGAAAGACTGAGGTTAATCAATAACATTTTACTTCACATTTAAGTCATTTAGCAGCTGCTTTGAAGGCGCTTTTGCCTTCAGGTGTCCACATTGATTCACATGCTCCTCACTTCTTTGCAATATAGCACAATGAGCACAATATGAACATGAAAATCGTATTCTTCATGGCATGCATAGCTATGTATTTCCGACATACTGTGGTATTTATACAATCCCTCTCAACCTGAAGCACCTAATTAAGCAAAATGGAAATTAAATCTAAATTCTGAGATTGCAATCACGATTGGAACAAACCTGGACGGGGTTCGGAAACCACTGGGCTGAAGGGTATATGGCTAGAGAAATTAATTAATGTTAATTCAACTTTAACAGAGTGGCAGTAGAGACCACACGTACATGTAAGGCGCACACTATCAGTGTTCCTGCAGCATTGGACAGTGCAGTCGTATGTCTTGTGCCACAGCTCTCCGTTCAGATATTCACATTGGCGGTATGACTGACTTCACTTTGCCACTGTTGAACCTGACTCCAGGAGGAGAGGAAGAGGCCTGTGATAACCCTCCAGTTATATTCATCAAAATGAATTGTCTTGAAGAGCGGCCTGAGGGGAAGAGGCCCACAGGAGCGACGTGACTCCTAGCGGTGGAGGAGAATCTGCTGGTTCATCTTCTCAAGTGGATGCGTTTCCCTCTCCCTGCCCATCGAGGAGGCACCAGCAATATTAACAGTCCCTGGATCAGCTGTATATCTTCTCAATGCAATTCATTATGAGACCATCTTATGGAGACCATCCAATAAATATAGTTTATTTTCTTTTTACACTTCACAAGTATTAACTTAATCAGAAATTATAATTACAACCCTCCCATGCCATTTTCTGGAATGCATAACCTAGATTTAGATGATGTACCTATGCATTTCAAAGTTGTTCAAAAGAGTACCTTCCAATGCAATGTCATTAAGATAATTTGGAATTCTGAGCGTGATTTCCTGTAGGAACACGGTGAGATGTATTCCTCTTCCTTCAGTCCTTTTGTTTTCCTCACAATAAGTACGTTTCACCATATCAACGTCTGACTTTGTACTCTTGCCAGAATTTCATTATGATCTGACATTTCATGTAATTTCAGAAATGGTATATGATGGAAAGTGTAATTTGAAGTGGCCAGTGACCTTCTACCACTGAACCAGCCATTAGCAGTTTTTATAAATACAGAGTAGCTTTGAAACATTATCAACAAAACAACACACAAACACAGAAAAACAAACACATTTTGTGTTTGCATGGGTTCATACCCTTTATTTGTCAAAAAGGCCTGTTTCACAACATCTGTGCACAGATAGCTTTGGATTGCTTCCACCACTGGGAGGAAGGGACTTCATACCCACAGACTTCAAAGGACTTTCCATTTTATCTCCATTTCAATTGTGTGCAGAAACCTTGAAGTTGTGTGTCATATTTCCATATTGGTTTGATGGCAAATTCATATGGAAGACTATCACAGTGAAATAAATCACAATGTTGGGCAATATAGCCACTCCTGACTGTATCAGATGTTTTCTTTGATACTCTAAGCAAATTACTTTTTATACATATCATTATTATGTATTATTAATAATAATTTCATTATACCACCACTACTAAGATCAACAATAAACAAACAAATTTAACTAAACTAACAAACAAAAATATCATCATCGTCATATGTCGATGGTTTGATCCCCAGTGTAGCCGTGATAAAATCCGCCACAGCTGTGGGGCCCTTGAGCAAGGCACTTAAACCCACATTGCTCCAGGAGGGATTGTCTCCTCCATAGTCTAATCAACTGTAAGTCACTAAAAGTGTCAACCAAATAGCATAATGTAATGTAAAGTGCCACAGAATGATCACCCCCCCTTGATTCATACCTTGACCAGGGAGTGCTGTCTTCCCCCCTTTTGCTTTCTGCATGTGAAAACACTTTCATCACTGTGGTGACTTGAAGGCCACTGGGTTGGAGCAGTTCCTTTAATCTACACTGTCACATTTGGTAAAAGTATCCTATAAAGGCACTGTTGACTTGTACAATCAGGACCATTTGTGCTTTACTATGAGTCATACCCTCATTCACTGACTCAGTCTATTCAGTCTTGGGGGGACTATGTATAAAAAGGGCAGTAATTCCGACTGGATATGGATGTAAAAACCCTCAAATTAAAGCTAGGAAATCTGCACTTTAACCATATAGTGATTGTTTTATTTGACTCAACTTTATTTGACTTTTATTATTCAACTGTTTGTTTGCTGGAGTACAGATCAAAAAATGTGCCACTGTCTAAATACTTACGGACTGCACTGTATATTTGCATGAACATGAATCTGGCTTTGACAGAATATTTTCACTTAATGCGAGAAATACATATTTTATGCAATTTCTGCATATAGTTACAGATGCATTCAGTAGACAACTATCCATACTATTAATACACCTCTGTCAACCTTTGTACCAGGAACTGCACAAAGACGACATGGTGAATTTTGACATTTCAAAATACTTTCACTTCCTGTCACCATTCCTGTAGGTTCATAATGAGCGAGACAAAAATAAATCTGTCTCACGAGAAGAAACAGCAGGTATCATGGGTATTGATTTTAACACAGGAAGCAATATTGGACACACAGTGCTCAAGAGCTCAACTTCCTCACTTCCCTTACAGATATGGAATGCATAAAATAAAAAATAAATGCATTTCAAAAACCATGGTAAAAGATTTTATTGCCATACTACCCAATAAATTATTACTGCTGCTTTCATATATTCCAATATATACAGTGGCACCCTTCATGAATATGCACAAAACAATACTGTAAAATAACAATAATTGCGTTATTGACAAAAACTTTCTTTTCCAACATGTGTAAAGAAGTGTGATTTATTAATAATTCAATTGAATCAATGAAGGGCAACCACCAGAGAGACCTATCCTATGATATGTGATATGGTTAGAAAGCACATTTGGAGGGATTTTCTCCAGAAATTCTCAAGATCATTGCTATCCTTGGGTTTGGGCTTATGGACTGCCCCTCTTAATTTCCGACCACAGAGTTTTATGGGATTTTCTGAGATGGCTATTGTAGAACATGGATGTTGCTTTCACTTAACCATTTAGTAGCAGTAGCAGTAGCAGTAGCAGTAGTAGTAGTAGTAGTAGTTATTTATTTCGGTCCTTATCAACAATTTTTACAGAATGAATGCACATAGAAATAATGGATAACTAAGATGTAGGCTTTAACTTATTACACCTACCCTTTTAACATAATATATTCACATATTCAACCCTTTCACTACTAGGTTTAGTCTATACAAAAACAAAATGATAACATTCCACAAGTTAACCCCTTTCACAGATATACATCTATTCTTTATTTGTCCTTACCCATGTTTTTCTAAACATACCCACTCCCCTAAATTCAGAATTTCAGATTCACCAGATTTTAAAGCACAAGAGTTAATAAATAATTTGTTGGTTGGTTCATAATAATCTGCTCGATTTATAATTCTTATGGCTCTCTTCTGTAGCATGAAAACTGGATTAGTGTTGGTTTTGTATGCATTTCCCCATACCTCCACACAGTAGGCATGAGATGGAACTATTAGAGAACAATACTATACTATATATAAAGATACTAAAGATATCTTGAATCAGAACAATAGATATCAGAACAATACAATATATATATATATATATATATATATATATATATATATATATTGTATTGTTCTGATTCAAGATATCTTTAGTTTTAAATAATACTGCAATGGATCTTTGTTTTTACATGATTTATGTGTGGTTTCCAACTTAGTTTATGCATACACTCTTTTTACTTCAACATCATTGATTATCATTTTTACTTGATTATTACAAAATATTATAAACTTTGTTTTATTTAAATGTAATGATAATGTGTTAATGTAAAACCATCTCTTTAAGGTTTTCAATTCCCTTTGTATTCAGAAGCTGTTCAAAGCTAAATAGAGCTAAATAAATTAGTGTCAACAAATAAAATGGATTTGAATTTAGACACATTACAAATATCATTTAAATACAATATAAACAGTTTAGGGCCTAACGCGGATCGTTGTGGAACCACACAAATAACCTTCAACAAATCGGATGCAATATTATTTATTTGTACATATTGATGTCCAACATCAAGATAACTTCTTAACCATGAGTATGCTATCCCTCTAATACCATATCTCTCCAGTTTGTTCATTAATAAACCATGGTCTTTCTGCATGGATTTTGATGTATGCTGGGAGTTATTAGAAAATCCACCACAAGACAAAGTTTCAGCAAGATGCGTTTAACCATTTTTCCATTTCTTTGACTTCTGATCAATTATCATGGTGAGGGATTTTGCATGCCTCATTGTTATACTCTAGTGAAACCAGAAGTAATGGAATGGCATAACAGAATTACTTTAGATGAGATTAACTAAATTAAGTAAAATGCTATGCCAATATAAATTACCTTAAAGTCAATTGTAGGGGTGCCAATCATTTTCGTTTCTATGCTCTTCAGAAATAATTAGATTACTGAATAAAAAACACTGAAACATGAAAGTAAATATATTGAAATAAAAGTAGTTTTCCTATATATTGGAACATAACATCTAGATTATTATCTGCGTTATTATATGCAGCCTTTTTTCTTCATTTTATCAAGGGTGCCAATAAGAGAGCCAACTGTACCAAAAAGGAAAAACTATTTAAAATGTATTGCAATTTATTCTATTTACCAAAGTCAATATCAGAAGTTAATTGGCTTCAGTTTTTGGATAAATTAAGGCAGTTATCTTCTTACCAGCAAAGCTTTTTTTTTTTCAAAGGACCCTGGATCTTTTTCCACAGTATTGTTTTGCATACTACCTTTATAAGAACGTAGCGTGTGTAGATTGAAGCCTGGCTACCTCAGCCACACACACACAAAATGGCAAATGATTTTGGAAAATGTACGGGTAGACACGACAACAAGGCCAACCTTCACATTTCATCAGACCTAATTAAATCCAAGAGAAAGCCTTTGTTGACGCAAGAACAACAGTTACTGTTGTGAAGAATGGGCCGCTAGCTCCAGCACCTTATCTCTCTGGAGCAAAGCCGCTTCACTCTCACAGCTGAACAGGGACTGCCACACTAATCAGTATTTCAGATTACCACAGGCCAAGATGGCGAGCCTGATAGCGGCAGACTCTGACATTATTAGCGTAGCATATTCAGAGACCATCGTTTCGGATTCATGTCACTGGCCGACACCCTAATTTCCTGGTGAATGTGAGTCAGGAGGGAACAGAACAAGAAACAGAAGAAGTGTGAGTATAACAGTCTATTTCATTCAACCAGACACACCCGACACCCAATAAAGCAAAATTTTAACAGGGTTTCCTTCACTAATCCATGAATACAGTTAAGCACCATATTTTTGTAAACACACTGAAAGGGATCCTGAGGGATCTTACATATACGTATATAAAACAGTAAAAATAAAAATACAAAAATGATTAATTATTAAAAACATGTATTTGGCTGTTACAAAGAAAGATTTGTGTCTGTTGAGCAATATTTCACGACAGTGAGCTTTGTGAAACCTGCATATTTATGTTGGTATATAAACTCGATACTTGTGGACCAGTGGTGAGAGTTGAGCTGCAAATGGAAGCACAACATGTACAAACCATTACAAATAAAACACTGAACATAAAAATGCATTACTTTTTTCCCCCCAATTACCACATAAACTGTAACTCAAGATAAAGACTAGTGAACAGATTTCAGAATGTTGATGCTTCTTTGGGATTATTCAACTTCGGGATCTGAAAAGATCGGATGCCCAGAACAAATATAACATTATTCCCTAGGTGTGTGTGCGGAAGACCAAAAATATCCATAAGTTCAAATAAACTTTTAATATTGGGAAAGGCACACAATGTTGTGCTGTTTAATAAAGATAATGTTGCCACTACCATAAGTGAGCAGGCTTAGCTATAGCCTATGTCAGTATTCATTATTTGCTGAATTAATTGCCTGATTTAAGGACAATAAATGGAAACAGGTTAAGGGCTACTGCCTTCACATACGTTGTAGCACTGTTGTAGACCAAGTGCTGCAGGGGGGCTTAAAATGGAAAAGTCACAGTTTTCAGTAACACCTCTTATACAAACTGATTCACAGATGGAACATGTTTCCAAAACATCTTTCCAAAGACAAGAGGAAAAACTTAAATTGCCACTTGTTGTCCCTTTTTAACTTTTAGCCAATAGAAGCTCTCACACAAACATGTCCCTTATACCGTGTGGAATGTTACCACATGGCTATCCTTTTGTTCTGGAAAACATCATTTTGACAGTATTGATTAACTCAATCAATCAACGCTACATACATCATTTCATAATTTAACAGTAATCCATGTTGCACATTTATCAGTTAAACAACCTAAATATACAATTCAAAAGAACATTTCCTGTTAGTACACTTTACCAAAATTGATTTCAGGCAGATATGGTGTGAAATAGCAGCATGCTTATTTCAATTATATTGTTTAGCATCCTTTAAACACCAATGAAAATGCCACAGAAACACCTGAGTTAATTAGTAAAACATCTACAAATGCAAACATCTGTGGAAGTGCTTTAAATAACTGCACTACTGGCATATAAGTGAACCTCAATTCAACGTAGGATTTACAAAAAGGTTACTGGACACACAGGTGACTGCACTGTTAGCAAGCACTGGGCCTAGTTTCCTCTCACACATTCTTTGTCCAATGTCGTCACCTTGTGGCCAAAGGACTCATGTGGCTTATTACACCTTGGAGAACGCGGTCAGGATCGCTCCGGCAACGACAATGCAGAAAGCCAGCACCAGGATAATGTAATTTCGTAAACCCTGTTGGGTGAAAGCAGAGGGGTTTCGGGAATTAGCAATGACCTGCCTAAAACAGAGAGACAGTGGAACTGTTGCTGGTATAGAAATGGATCTTGAGATGCACTTTAACTACAATATTTCAAGTGCTCTTCCAATGCTTTTAACGTTGCTTGCGTATTTACAATCATCAGTTCATTAAAGGTCAGTGTTGTTAGACAGAATTTGGTACTCAATGCACGTGTGCACATTTTGCTTTTGCATTTCATAAATAGCAACAATAACAGCAACAGCAACAACAGCAACAACAATAAACGAAATTAAAAAGTATTCACAGACAGTAGGGCTTTCCACTTCCATGCCAACCAGCACAGCACTTAAGGACAAATTACTGGGCCAAGAGTCATTTCAGCCCAATGAAATCATTCAGTCTGCACTACTACAGTCATTGTGCATGACCACACAGGCTAAGCACAAATTTATGAGCAAAGTTAGGCCAATACTGGCCTCCGGAAATGCATACTGTAACCTGGACCATTCAAATCTCTCGTTGATTGGTCAGGTCTTCCTCATTCAAATAGCTGTATTCGTATATTGAGCTGGGGTGCCCCTGCCTAGGTCTGGCTTTAACATGAAAGTTACATGTGTTTATGCCATGTTGCCTCACCAGCCTACTAGATCACACCGTTATATCATATGATCAATAGCACTGACAAATGTTAAAAAATAATAATAATAAAAAAAAACCTGAAGTGATCAACCATTGCATTCTCCTGTACTTCAATACTTAGTGACTACATACTTTACTATATTGGTTTTTCATGTGCTGCAACTATACATTGTGGGCTGTAACAATGACCATTGTACCTTATAACTCCCTGTAGAAGTAGAGTACTGCCACGTTCTGTCATACTTACTTTAACCTCCCTGAAAACCAGGAATCCCCAGATAGCAGCAATTAGGCCAGGGCCCTGTGAACACACACACACACACACACATACACATACACATACACATACACATACACATACACATACACATACACATACACATACACATACAGACAGACAGACAGACAGACAGACAGGTTAACTTTAGTAACAGCTAAACCCATTGCACAGCTTTAAATGTAAACAATTTCCAACAACGAAACCCCAAATGCATTGCAAATAACCTCCATGTTGTGTCAGAAAGGGGGGGAATTGACATTTGCTAAAACATGTCTTTCTCTCTGAATTATGTTCACACAACAGACTGACAGTGGCCACACTGCTTTTTCAAACTCACTATTAAAACCAGACTCATTCTCTCCGCTTAATAATACAGTAAATTGAGAATATGTTATACAAATAAACTGCTACATCTTTCCTTAAAAAGCTGACATCTACTTCTTCCAAAAATGCAGAAACATGCTTTCCATTAACATTTGCGCTATAAAACATGGAGGTATCGTTGTCAGAGACTACAGACAGTCAATTCATATCGGCACCAGAATTCACAATTTGTGCATTCCACAGTTATGACACGAGTCATAACTCCTGTGATGACCAGTTGATACAAGCTGATTATAACAATTACATCTGCTAGTGACACGAGTGGCTCACTGAGGTGTTATAAAGTATACAGAAGGCCCACTGCACGTGGTTCTGAGCTGACGGACTTACAGCAGTAATGATGGGGAAGCTGACCACTGCACTCAGGTAGGTATTCGCCACAAACCAGCAGCAGGTTGCTATTGCCCACATTACACCTGAAACGAAACCTGGAAGAACAAAAACATTTCAGCCACAGTGGTGCCCCTGGTCACCCACAACCCTCTGCACACCTTCACACCGAGTCTACAGTCACGGGCACAACAGCTGAAGCTTTACCGAGGCTGAAGCGGTTTGCTCAGCTAATCCGAGTGGTGACAGTGACCGTCAGTGAACTGTGTGTAAATGCCAGTATTTCTCCTGCTCCATCCATCACAGCACACAGGCGTAGTGTATAAAGCAGCCATTGTTACACTAACAATGCAGAAATACCGGTTAATTAAAAAATTCTCCTTTTGTGTGCTACACTGAGGCTCACAGAATTTTTACAATGATTAAATAATACTAAGAGTAAGGCTTAATTAACTGTAGTATACAGAGGTGCTCCACATTTAAACCAATGTCATGGATGATGTCCCTTCATGAATTGATACTGTGTTTCAACAACGGAATCTCAAATTCCAGTTTAAAGATACGGGACTCCACCGTGACTGCATAAGTGGCTTAGCAACTGAAGTGAAACTTTTGTGAAAGCCAACCAATCAAAATACTTCACTGCAATCACACATGTATCAAGGGTAACAGGAAAGGTTTAACTGGCATCATATAAAGACATTTACAAAAACATCTCACCTGGCAGAATTGCTTTGGAGTAAACTTTAGGCCTGTTCTTCATGACAGCGCAGTAAATAAGAAAATAAACAGTGCTGGTGAGGAAGATTCCACTGAACTGGGAAAAGACGTAGTCCAGATCTGTAAGACAGAGGCAGACAGGAGAGGGCACACACATCACATTCAGGACCATTGGAGGACTTCACTTAAGGACTCCAGGACCTCTGACACCATCTCACTTTAGCTTCACACTGAGAACTCCTTTTAGAATGACTTCAGTTCCCTCCACTCACTTTATTACAGCATTACCATACTAATGCAATTGACTTGGTGTGTTGGGTTCATAGACTGTAGATAAAATATGGACCAAGTGCCTGTTGCGTCGCCCACTAACTATCCATGGGCTTGTGAAAAGCGTTTTGAAGCTGCGGAACTCTGTCTACCGGTGCCGCCATGTTGTACAATTTAGAGCCAGAGACTTTGCAGTAAGTGCAAAAGATAGAGTGACGTAATCTGTCCCCGATCCCTCCACAATGCCGCTGTATTGTCCTAATTACACAATAACTTTGGTGTACGGGGAGACATGGGGATTAGATGAAGAAAATGTATCTTGTGAGACAAAAATGATTGAATTCATATTTTGACAGCAATTGTACCATTGACTTTACATTGAATGACCTGTACTGGAACCAACCGCAGCGCTAGTGATCGGTTTTGGCTTGGTTGGTTTTCCATCAATGGGGTGCAGTTTGACCACTAGGTGATTCAATTGCACTTAAATTACAGGGATGTGAGGGGCTCTGACTGCACTTGTTACCAAGTGGAAAATAAGAAAGCCAAAGTTTCCGGACCCTGCTTACCAAACTGACTTGCCCCGGCAAACCTGGAGTCGTTTCTGGCGGCGTGGTTTTTAATGTAGATCACAGGCACAAAGTTGGAGCCGTACAGCAGCCCCGCACAGGCAGCAAGGACTGAGCCTCTGGGTGCAGAAGAACACAGGAGTTGGGTCAGACTACAGACTGCTTATGTGACCCAGGATACACCAAAGGAATTACACAGGACGTGTTCAGACCACTTAAAAGGGAAGATCGCAAGGGTTATCACAATTAAAAGTTAAGGTTATTCCATAATTATTGTGCGGATATATTTTGTGAGAGTAAGTTCTAGCTCCTTTTACTGCCGCCACCTGCCCCCACATACAAGATGACTGTGACCCATAACACTAATGTATTGGATAGGATATGAAACTTATCAAGTGAAGAATATTAAATAAACAGCAACAAAATAACTGATCCATTAATTAAATTCCATGTAATTGAATCAAATCCACTAGTGTTGCTGCTGACACTAGTGTCAGTAAAAGCAACATACATAGAGAAGACATGCATACTGTACATACATGAGACATGTACAAAAAAGGCATGCATACGTACATGATACGCTTAGATCTTGGATTTAGTGTGTCTATCCATGAGTCATCAGAGGAAGTCAGACCTTCGGAATTAATTCTCTGTCCAGAGAAAAAAAAGACAAACAGATCAAACAATACATTGAGACAAGAGTTCAGAATTTCAGCTTTCATTTCCTGGGTTTTACACCTAGATATGTTAAAACATGCTTAGAACATAGCACCGTTGCTCTCAGTCCACCCAATTCTTTGGTGAGCAAAATATTGGAACAGAGATAATACTTTATATTTGGTAGCATATCCCTTGCTTGCAATAACCGTATCAAGTCTGCAACCCATTGACATCCCCAAACTGTTACAGTATTATTTTGTGATGCTTTTCCAGGCTTTTACGGCAACCTCTTTTAGTTGCTGTTTGTTTTGGGTTTTTTTCCTTTTAATCTCCTCTTCAGCTCAATTGGGTTAAGGTCAGGTGATTGACTTGGCCAGTCTAAAACCTTTCACTTTTTCTTCCAATTGAAGTCCTTTGTTGTGTTGGCAATGTGTTTTGGGTAATTGTCTTGCTGTAAGTTCCTCCCAATTAGTTTGGACACATTTCTCTATAAGTTGGCAGATGTTTCTGTAGATTTCTGAATTAATTCTGCTTCTACCATCATGAGTTACATCAATAAAGATGAATGAACCCACTCCAGAAGCAGCCATACAAACCTCATTAACACATTATATCATAATGAGGGTATAATTGGACATAAAAGCGCGCCCCCCCCAAAAAAAAAGAAAAAGAAAAAACAAACAAAACAAAGAAGGCAGCAATAACACTTACACTGTCGATTAGTAAAGGAGTCTCTTCTGCAGACGGAGATCTCTGGACATCACTTTTCACAAAGAAAAATATGATGGCACTAAGGGAAAAATATGATGCCATTAATGTAGTGATTAAAAAGGCTTTTGGTCAGAGTTAGTTACTTATAATGTACGTCACTTCAATTAAGTATTAATGAGGAGAGGATTAGAATTTGGAATGTATACTAAGCAACCAGGCCAGTCAAACAAAATGCAGCCCTTGCAAAATGCTGAACATTACATTATTGGCAGTTGGCAGACGCTCTTATCCAGAGCAACGTACAGTTGATTAGACTACGCAGAAGACAATCCTCCCCTGGAGCAATGCAGGGTTAAGGGCCTTGCTCAAGGGCGCAACGGCTGTGCGGTTCTTATTGTTACACTGGGGATCAAGCCGCCGACCTTGCATGTCCCAGTCATTTACCTTAACCACTACGCTACAGGCCCCCCACCATTACAGGTTTAATACAATATGGCATTAATGCCTACCAATCATGTTGCCACTGCAGTTACTGTCACTCCAACAGCTAGGAAATAGGCATAAATTCATTACATAATTAAGTGCATATTTTATTTCAGTAAACCAGTACCTTAGTAAACATAGTCCTGCGCCTATGTAGTTCAACACTGGCTGTGCAACCTCCTCAGGGTCTATCCCAAACCAACCAAACCTGCAAAGAAAAGGAAAAACTAAACAAAGAAACAATATAGGAATATAATATATACCAATTGTAAGAGCAAATCATTTAATAACGTTCCGCTTTAAAGAATAAAACTAAACGATGCTTCGGCCTAGGAGTCGCATAACAGTGGTGACAGGATATACAGTACATACCTTGAACTCGCCCAACCCATTAGTAGATTAAAAGAAGCCCAAATTAGAAGTCCGAGTCCGAGGCCAATGGTTTTCAGTATGGGCACAACCGTAATATTACCTGAGAAGACAAACAGGAAATCTATTTCAACAATGGGGTAAATGCTTAACAATTACGCTGACACGAACCGTGAAAAGAATTAATGAATCATGAGAAGAGACCTTACCTGTTGCCCATATGACACCGCCCAACATCGCCAGTGGCCAAAACTTGGGAGAGTTTAGAATTATGTTGGCCACTAATGACACGGTCCATATAGCAGCACAAAGGACCCACTGGAAAAACATCCCTAAAAGAAACACACAAATACAGAGTTGATAGCTATGTAACAATAGCTAAACAGGCTAGGTGACGGCTAGTTAGCCACTTACTAGTTTACTGTTGAACGTAAATATTTAGAAAGACAATTTCGAACCTATGGCTATGATTTAAAAAAAAATCTATAATAATATTCATATATATTTCAGAATGGATTGCTCACCATCACCAGTGTCAATCTTCTTTAGAGGAACGAAGTTGCTCCCATACAGTACAACAGATATGATGCACGAAACAAAACCATAAGTCAGCTCCGTGGAATTCGTCGAATTTCCCGATTCGGTTAGACCAAACCCGTGTGAAGGAGTTTTGGGTTCTACATCTGCAAAAGAGAACGATCGAGTTATAATGGGAAGTCTTATCTGCCCATTCATAGCTAGAGTAACAGTTCGCTAACATTCGCTTGCAACAACAACTGATCTTACCTTGATTTATGTTCTCCTCAAAATCGTGACAGTAGACCAGGCCAAATACAGTAGTAATGGCAAAAACTGTTGTCAGAATATTTGAGAGCAACATGTTTGGATGTTTCCACGAACTAGCTAGCTAACTATTTTGTCTATCAACTGCACTGCATCTCTTCCGCTGTGCTGAAGCGAGTACGTCCCTGTAAATCAGCTGACTAAAGTCATGTGATGGTTACCGTGCATCACGTCTACAGCGCCTGGAGTAAACAGACCACATATTTTTCAGTGTTGTGCAGTTTTTTTTTAACGTCATCAGTATTTTTAGATCAAGCCAGATCAAGATCACGTGAACAGGGACCAAAGAAGGCACATGTTGGTTTAAAATTCTTGAAAAAGATAATTTTCTCTTACTGTACCTTAGGTCCTTGCCTACCTTGCCTACTACTGCCCTGCCCTGGTTCAAAATACAGCGAAGACCAGCTTGAGATACCACCTACCAGGTGTTTCAAAACATAGCTTGAGCTGGTCACACCATGTTAAAGTATATAGCTGGTCTAACTGTCAACCAACTACCAGTTTTTTTCAAAACTAAGCTTGAGCTGTTTGTTTTTCAGAAGGATGGTGATGGCTAGGCCCACACGGAATCCGCGGAGGCAGAACCCCTCTCGCAAGTTTGTAGTAGCTAGCTAGTTAGCGAGTAGCTAGTTCGTACTAAACGTGAAAGAAAACAAATAATAATGTTCAAAAGTAGATTTACAATAGAGGAGCCAAGTGGGTTTAATTTATGTGCAATCAATACGGCATGGAATTATTTTCTAGTTTGTCAGCACTACGCAGACTCAAATCACTTCCATAACAAATATATCTACCTATGTCATGCTTATCTACTTCTCTGCATATATTTATTTCCAAATGGTTTGCTGTCCGTTTCACTAACTAGCTAGCGGTACTGATATTAGTCCACCGAGAGATGAGCATCTCTATCGCTATCTTAAACTGTAGAGAAATTGGAATTGTATGTTTCGCTAACTTGCATACACCGGACTAAATAAATGCTTATGACAGTAATGACTAAGCGTATGCCGTTCACATAAAGACACGCTAGCCAGTTGACTCTACTGTACGCATCAGGGGAATGTATCTTATAGATCGCATCATAGCAACCAACAGATAAAACTTGGCAACCACGCTGTCGACTTGACGCTAACTCATGACGTGTATTTTCAGGAACAGGAAGTGACATACTTAATAGAACAGGAAGTAGTGTATTTTCAGAAACAGGAAGTGACGTTTTTTTCTTTCATAAGATTCACTGCTATTTTGTGATATGCTCAGTAGAATATATTATATATAACCTAAAAATGAATTCCCCATCAAAAAAATTATTTTAACATTGGATGTAGTTCTGTTATAAGAAATTAGCAACTCAGCAAATCCCAGGAAATTATATGAAGAAATACATTTAGAGAGTGTGTATGTTCGTCATTAATGAGGTTCCAGAGAGCAAAAGAGGAGTGAGGATAAGAAAGCAAACAGATTAGAATTCCTCTCTGGCTGATATGACATTTACAGGCTGTTTAAATGCCAGCAAGACTGAGAGTCTGATGTTCATATGGATTATAGTGTGTAAAAGAGAGAGGTGGAGTACAAGGAAGTGAGACATACTCATTTACTTACATACGTACAGTATATCGCTACATAATTTATCCCTAAATCAGATACCTAGCCTGAATTAGAATGCAGGATCTCTGCATTGAACTGCTTCATGAGAGAACCAAACCATGCTGTAACTCCAGGTTTCATTAAGGCCCTCCTTAGGCTGGGTGTGGTGAGATGTGTTGACTCAGGTCTCTGCAGCTATAGCTGTGTAAAACACGCTGGGCAGTGTGTGATTCGGTTTCTGTTATGCTGATGCTGAGAACAAGCATGTACCGTGAAGTCTACCTGTACACAACAGTGTGAAATGAGAAAGAGTATTTTGAGTATCTGTTTGTGTCGGTGCATGTTCCAGAGTATGCCTCAGAGTATGCATATACGTCTACATCTGTGCCACTCATGTGTATGCACTTATGCTTATGAGTAGGCCTGCACGGAATACGCAAATGCAAAACTCAGACGAAAACCCAGCATAATTCCAACAAATTAGAACGTTGAAAGTCATAAACAACTGAAAACAACGTTGTCCCCTCTGGCAAGTTAGTAGTAGCTAGCTAGTGAGTAGCTATGTCCTATTAAACGTGAAAGAAAACAAACAAATATGTTCAAAAGTAGATTTACTATAGACGCTACTTGCGCATTTCAAGTCACTTCCACAACATACTTCTAATTTCTGTCACTTAGGCTATATAAGTAGCAAGTTATTTATCGGTGCTCAACCGAAGGTAAAGTAAAGCAAAACAGTTGATAACATTTCCAAATCTATGGTACCAGTACTGCCTTATGACACTCGATCCAGCGGAGCTGGCCTTGAGCATTCATTCATTCGTTCATTATCCTAACCCGCTTATCCTGAACAGGGTTGCAGGGGAGCCTATCCCAGCATACATTGGGTGAAAGGTAGGAATACACCCTGGACAGGTCGCCAGTCCATCGCAGGGCACACACACCATTCACTCACACACTCCTACGGGCAATTTAGACTCTCCAATCAGCCTAACCTGTAGACACGGGGAGAACATTTGAACTCCACACAGAGAGGCCCCAGCCAACCAGGATTTGAACCCAGGACCTTCTTGCTGTGAGGCGGCATTGCTACCCACTGCACCATCCATGCCGCCCTGGCCTTGAGCAGTTTCAGCCAAATCTACTCGCACACGTATGTGGGTTGTTCTCCAATCTCCATGGTGCAACTAGGCTGAGACTGGAGCACATAGAGTGCGAGCGAGTCTGTGACACTGAACATCAATGTAAAGCAACCTGGCTGGAAACGTTCTGTGCAGCTGAAATGCTTTTGCTGTGTTTTGGCTTCATAAGAATTTATGTTCTTATTTTGGTTAATCATTTTTTGCTATAAACTGTGAGGGGGAAGGGTAAAGATGATCGTTTCCTAATACGTTTGTCTGGTGAACTCGCCGTCTCTCTTGCTCTATAACATAACCTAGTAAATTGCCGGTGACAATCCGGGGGTGTCACACTGCTTATGAAGATATTTTTGGGTGGGTGCGTGTTAGCTTTTGAGCTTTTTCTTTGTTTTCCAGTGCAATCTAGGACATCTGGCCCCTGCCTCTCCAGTCCCTATCTATTTCTCTCTCACTATCAATTTAGCTTTACTGGCATGATGTAGCTACATATGCATATTGCTAAAAAAATCAAAATAAACAAAGAATACATGTATTTCATACATTTAAAGCATAATAAACTGCTTTGAATATTAAGCATGCTTTCATCATGTTACATTACATTATTGGCATTTGGCAGACGCTCTTATCCAGAGCGACGTACAACAAAGTGCATACCCATAACCAGGGATAAGTTCGCTGAAAGACCCTAGAGGGAAGTACAATTTCAACTGCTACCTGTACAACAAAGATAAGGACGAGGGCCTTTTTTTAAAATATATTTTCTAAATTAATTAGTGTTTTTATTATCATGTATGTGTGCTGCTGCGTCATGTGAATTAGCTGTAACAATAAACATAGCATTGAACTGTAGTAAAATTAACAGTTGGCCTATATTACTGCATACACTCACTGAGCACTTTATTAGGTATCTTTTTATACTTCTACTGCCGTAGCCTATCAACTTACATAGTGGATCACGTGTTTAGAGATGCTCTTTTGCATACCACTGTTGTAATGTGTGGTTATTTGCCATTACTGTCTCCTTCCTGTCAGCTTTGACCAGTCTGGCCATTGTCCTCTGACGTCTCTCATTAACAAGGTGTTTCTCACTGGATTTATTATTTTCTTTTTGTTTATTGCACCAGTCTTTGCAAACTCTAGAGACTAGTGTGCGTAAAAATCCCAGGAGAATTTCTGAGATACTCGAGCCACCCTGTCTGCCATCAACAATCATTCCATGGTTAAAGTCACTTAGATAAAAAACTTTCTCCATTCTGATGGCTGATGTGAACATTAACTGAAGCTCCTGAACCGTATCTACATGATCTTATGCATTGCACTGCTGCCACGCAATTGGCTGATTAGATAATCACATGAATAAGTAGGTGTAATAAAGTAAAAACATTCCAAATAAAGTGCTCAGTGAGTGTAAATGCTACATTAAGAATAACAATAAGACATGTCCAAGGAATTCAGAAAAGAAGATTAATAAAACAAAACAAAATGATTAAAAGAAAAAAAAAAAAAAAGGAAATAGAACCTTATAGTGTGTGTTTGGGATAGATTAGGGCAGTGGGTCCAAACCTTGGTCCCACTTGTTTATGCTAGTTTTTGTTCCAACCAAAGTTGCAATCCCTGAATTTTAAAAGGCTGTTAGTGTTACTTTAGGTGCTTTTCATGTCGAGAGGAATTATGTACAAAGTGAACCAAAAATCACACTTTTCAGAGTATTTCATAAGTACCAATACACCATACAAGCTCAGTTATACTTCAATGTGCAGGTGCAGATCATTAACACCACTTGTCACTCCTTTGGCCTGAAGTGTCATCAGATCTCGACAGCAAATAATCTCTTACATTGAAGTTCTGTAAGAAATACATCATAGCCTACAATGTACCTGAGGCAGATTAATACAATGATACTTACACTCACCAGCCTCAGAATTGCACTCATTAGGTGCCACTTTATAATGCTAATAGCTGCTCCTCAGCTGTGACTGAAAAGCATCTGTTTGGGCAAGATGTTTGAACTAAGCGACTTTAAACATGGTATGTTTGTTTGTGCCAGACGTGGTGGTTCACTCATCTCAGAAACAGCTGCCCTTCTGGGATTTTCACACACTAGATTCTCTAGAATTTACAGAGATCAAAAAACAGACTTGGACAAGCTAATAGAAAAACTACAGATTCTAAAATAAGAGTTGTTTACAACATTCTTGTGCAGAAGGGCATCTCTGAATGCACAACACATGAAACGTTGAAGTGAATTTGCTACTGAGCAACAGAACGACCAAGTCAGGTTCCACTCATTCCACTCACATTTCTGCTGCCACATGCAGAATGTCAATGATGTATAATGATGTGACGAATGCTTATCTTTGTTTTACCTTATCTTGTCTGCCTGTCTCTGTGAAGCACATTATAACTTGTGTTTGCATATGTGCTATATAAATGCAGTTTTATTATTATTAATGTTTTTGTGGCACAAATTGGGCCCCTTCATACCAATTGTGCATCACTTAAATGCCACGTTATACTTCAGCATTGTTGCTGACCTTGTGCATTCCTTTGGGGCCGGTCTTCCCTTTTTCAAATGGGCTCTTCCAGCAGGATGAAGTGCTATATCACAAAGCACGCATCATCCCAGGCTGGGTCCACAAACATGACAGCCATTTTAGTTTACTCCAGTGACCTGCAACTTTGAGGTGAACAGGAACTTCGCTGCTTGAATGTGTGGCAGAAAAAACAGAAAAACTGTGAGATGCTATGGAGTCAGCATGGTCCAAAATCCCTGAGGAATTATAACCCTCCAGTTTATAAAACTATTTGTTTTCTCCTTCTATGACTAAACATTTTAACAGTACCTCCATGTAAACCTTAAACACAATCATCTCAACATTGATAATATACAGTGATTCAGAAAAGCAATATTTTTAGCTTCCTTTTTCATTCTGTGTACTCAAATTACACATATTGCTGCAAGGCAGAAGCAGCATGTAGCCACTGTACACAAGCAAGCAGGCCACTGGAATAGACATGCACATTAATGTCCCAGCAGGGCTGAAACAGCAGGTCTGGACCAGAAGGCAATCCTTCTTGATTCATGCTATCCCACCTGTCCACAAAATGGCCTTTAAAATTGCATAAATGCTCAGACGTGGTCTTGAGTGCCTTCCTCTAGGAGTGACGCTAATTAAAGGGAACTTCGCTGTCATCTTGAGAGTATAACCTGCGGTGAACAAATTATCATAAAATAACTGATGTGGCTTTTTGACATGAATCTCATGCGAATATTTGTGTTCATAAACAGAGAACTAACAATAGTAACAACAAGGAAGCCAAGGCTTACTTATAGTTTATATCAAGCAAAAACTTAGAAACCCTTACCTCATACACAGATTAATTGTAAAACTGTTACTGTATTGTTTAATGTGAATCCATGAACCAATGGCATCCATATATTATCCATATATATTATTTTTCCCCCCTGATTTATCTGTGCATTGGACTCAGACCACAGGTGGTTATTGGGTTAAAAGGTATCTAAACTGCAATGCCTCAAACTACAAAAAGCTGATTGGTCGCAATAATAACCAAATACACAACAATTTGTATTGTAATTGTATTTTATTTTGATTACCTACAGTACCAGTCAAAAGTTTGGAAAAACCTTGCCTTTTTTGGGATTTTTTGATTAATGTTTTATTTCCACTGTTTGTAATCAGGCGGCACGGATGGTGCAGTGGGTAGCACTGCCGCCTCACAGCAAGGAGGTCCTGGGTTCGAATCCCCGTCGGCCGGGGCCTCTCTGTGCGGAGTTTGCATGTTCTCCCCGTGTCTGCGTGGGTTTCCTCCGGGTACTCTGGTTTCCTCCCACAGTCCAAAGACATGCATGTTAGGCTGATTGGAGAGTCTAAATTGCCCGTAGGTATGAGTGTGTGAGTGAATGGTGTGTGTGCCCTGAGATAGACTGGCGACCTGTCCAGGGTGTATTCCTGCCTTTCGCCCAATGTATGCTGGGATAGGCTCCAGCCCCCTGCGACCCTGATCAGGATAAGCGGGTTCAGATAATGGATGGATGGATGGATGTTTGTAATCAAACAATTCATATGTGGTTAAAGTGCAGATTCACTTTTCATAAGTAGCCCATTTCAATGGTTGAGACAGATTAACCTAATGTAAAATAAAATATTCATTGCATTTCCTGATGTCTGTGACCATCACCAGAGTCTGGATATCTTATTTTCAGGTTGTCCTACTAGCAATACTATAACTCTTTTCATTTGAACGGATCTCAATGGGAATTTCAGGGTGGGACTAGATTCAGTAAATTACGCTGATACTGTATGGAACATATTTGTTGACTGAATGGCTTTAAGTCATCAAGGGTCCGAGGTATCAAACCAGCCTCAAACTAACTGTGCTGCTACTAGATATACAGTAGATACTTGAAGGGTTGTTTCTTGTGAATAATTCTTCCATTGAGTTCAACAGGAAAATGAGTCAGGGGAAATGTCCCTTGTAGTATCGACAGCATATCTGGCAGCAGCCCAATGGTTTGAGGCTCATCTGATACCTTGGACCCTTGATGACATAAAGCCATTTAGCCAACAAATGTATTCCGTACTGTTTTGGCGTAATTTACAGCTGAATCTAGATCCATTGAAATGCAAAGAGATTTTTGTGTCACTTGTACGGCAACCTGAAAATATGTCCAGACTCTGGTGATGTTGATAGGTTACAGACTTTAGGAAGTCATGGCATGCAAGCAATATGCAACCAAATACAAAACACAACAATTTGATTTGACATTATTTTAATTTGTCTCAAACATTGAAATGCAGGGCTATGAATAAAAAGTACTGTAATTACTACATGGTAAAATCAATATGTACAAAAATACCCTTTAATAAAAGCTGAAAATCTGCTCATTGACCATGTATGAATTATTTGATCACAAACAGAAAATAAAGCATTAATAAGAAAAGGCAGAAAAGGCCAGGGTGTGTCTAAACTTTTGACTAGTACTTTATGTGACACAGCTGTTGATGACATCAATGTCATTGTATTAAATAATTCTTTTTGGCTATGGGAGGGAAAACTACTTGTACAGTATTCTTTCCAGACATGTTGAGGTTAGGGGCTATGTGACACCAATTTCCCTGCCACTTCAGTCCTTCAGTGCCCTGACAGCTGACAGTGACAAGCTTGAAATGGTCAGGCTCAGAATGTCTCACCTTCTCAGTTACTCCCTCATTCTCCGAGAAATATGATAGGATGTAACATAAAATAACCTTTTTGTTTTTTATTTTAGCTTGATAGTCAGCTTTCTTGAATGCAAAAACATATGACTTGATATTATTGTATGTTTGGTCAGGGAAATGATATACAATAAAGTGTCCGTCATTAAGTTTCCACTTTGGCTTGTATTTTGGAATACGCAACATGTTTATCACAAGGGAAATAAAAATAGTGTGACATGACGGAAATCCAAAGGAGAAAGAACATGTCTTTCTGCCTTTCAAGTATGAGGGCTGGTGAGAAATGTATGAAAATCTGGCCAGCATACAGAGGCCTACTTTGGCAACATGGGCTCATGCGGGTGAAATGAGCTCAGGCAGTAAGAGCAGTCATCTGGCAGTCAGAGGGTTACTGATTCGGTCCCGCCCTGGGGACTATGTCGAAGTGTCCCTGAGCAAGACCCCTCATATATGTTTATGAGCCGCTTGGTGCCTTGCATGGTAGCCAATCGCCGTTGGTGCGTGAGTGTGTGTGTGTGAATGATCGAATGAGAAGCATCAATTCTGCAGCGCTTTGGATAAAGGCGCTATATAAATGCACACCATGTACCTTACTTCAGTGGCTGAGGGAATTCCTTTTCATATCAAAGTTACCATGCTTTTTCAATGACAGGATTCACCTCAAACAAAATACTTATCACAGGTATTTTTGAATGTGATTACATTGTGACATTATTATGCAGTACAATGAAACTTATCAATAAGAACACACATATATTTCTCAACTTCACAGAAAAATACACTGCACTCATGAGTTAACAAGAAATACGGACATGTCACATTTTGTATAAACAAACATTTGTCAAATTGAGGCAATTTTCAGCAACCTTTCACAGAAAATTGGATGTTTGGCTGGGTTTCATGGATTCATGGGTATCCTATGCGCATGTGCATGTGCATTTTCCTTCTGATACTGTATAAAATGTTGCTGCATATGCACACTAAGCTTCCTGCTTCTATTGCAGGACTTTTTACAGGAGGCGTTATTTTTCTTCTCTGTTTTAAGGAACATAGACACACAATTCCCATACATAACCTTGATGTCCTGTATACAGTTCAGTTTGTAAGCTTGACTTCTGCCTGACCTTGATATTTTACAGCCTTAGAGCTTTTCGCCTGCTGTTTGGACTCGCAGATTTCAATATTTAATGTCTGAGTGATATGAAGCCATTTTTTATTTATCACTCCTTAGATTTCACAAGACAAGAGACAGCCCGGTCTTCCAGAAGTGTTGCATCATGTCCAATTTAAAATATCTATAACAATTTATTTTCTTTTTTTTACAGCAATGTGCTATCTGGGACTAAAACATTTAGTATTCCCTAATTTAGTATGGTGATATAAAATACAAAGTATTACTCTCTAACACTTTGCTTCCCTAAGGCCACCATTACAGAATTCTGAGGACCAGCATGACCATATACATGTATAAACAATACTTTATATATGTATATGTGCTTTCTTTTCAAATTTCTTTATCACCCCTCAGATCTGCTGCTCACAAAGGTAAATATCAAATATCAAATGTGGATTGTTGTATAGCGTTGTATCATCCAGAATAATGTGTTATTTATGTCTTGAGTGTATGTCTGTGGACTTGGACAGACGTGGACAATGAATCTAATCTAATACTAGAGCTAATGGCTTTCCCATTTTTCTTCTAAATTAGAATGGCCAGCCATTTTCACCCACTGCAACTTCCCTTATCATTCCCTGAACAAAGAGTGTAGACACACATACTGTATGCTCGCTTCCGAAACGTGATGTCAAGCCACTGTCCTTTTCCATCTTGCTTGTGAGACGTGCACAGAGACAGAAAGACACTCACTGTGTAGTTTTAGCAAGAGGACTGCAGGTACTCGATCGGCCATGAGTGGTCACTGGTGCGCCGTGAGAGGCGGTCATCCCCATTGGCTGAATCTTAATGTGACGGGTTATAGCATGCCCTGCAGGGCAGTGGCACAATCTGGACTCAGTACCATGGAGACATACACGGGCAGGCTATGGCCTATCCACACACTGGAACAGTGCCTTGATAGGATGAACCACCCACACGCTCATGTTTATAATGAAGCTTTCCTCAAAGGATTATTGGTACTGCTCTTCAGTTCCTTTGCAAATGGTAATTAAAATAAAACAACAGAACATTTCATGTCCCTAGAGTCCACGCAGGATATATTATACGCTCAAATGTCATGAATATTCACTGTTTATTAAAACACCACTTGAGGGCAATGTTGCTTTGTCTGAAAACGTCTTTTTGCTCTGCTCCACTGACAGGAATTATGGGACAGAGAAAGTGCATGATGTAGCAGGAATGAAGAGGTGGAACAGCTAAATGACCAGTGAAATGATGATCTCAGGGGGGAGGGAGATTAAATGAGTAAATGGCCAGTGCAGGGGCCAGAAGTGGAAAGCAAGATAAGTTCTCAAGCCAACATTACCAAGCATGACACATAAATCTTGTGCAGCACGGCTGTCCAACCCTGTTCTTGCGGATGTGCCATCCTGTAGGCTTTCATTTCAACCCTAATTTAGTACACCTGATTCTACTAAGCTGCTCAATTAGATCTCTAGCTGTTGAATGAGGTGTGCTTTGTTAGAGTTAGGGTGAAAACCTACATGATGGTACTGTATGATCTCCAGGAACAGGGTTCAGCAGCCCTGGCGTATAGCCACAGGACATGCTGGGATGTTTATATACTATGTGTTATGTATATATGAATGCATGCACACATACACTCTCACACACACACACACCTACACACATATGCATGTGAGAAAATAATATAAATAAAAAAGACAAAATGCAAAGTACAAGTCAAAACATACAAACGTATGTCATTAAATAATCATTTTTGTGTTATTTATTTCATATATGCAGTTTTGTGAACATTACAGGATGTTTTACTAAATTTGAGAACACTGCAGAAATCAACCACCTATGGATAGGAACCCACATACAGAATTGGTTCTGGTTGGTGGTTTCATGCAGTATACTGATGATTATATTCTTTATTTGTGCACTAGGATGAGTCCAGTACTGTTTTATATCATTACGGTACATAGAGAGGGATGGCACAGTGCACTTCTGTGTAGTATAATTTGGCCAGGATTGTTTGTCCTGTTTTCATTTCCACAGAGAAGAACAGGTGTGTGCGCCTCTTACTGAAGACCAACAGCATTGTCCAACCATCACCCCGTTCTGTTCTGCTCTTCAATTTGCCTTGCATGAATCAGCTAAAAGAAGGAATAATTACAGACAAGAAAAGCATCTCTCTCTCTCTCTCTCTCTCTCTCTCTCTCTCTCTCTCTCTCTCTCTCTCTCAAGCCTTCATAAATGCTCTGTGTTGGTTACAGAAAAAGAGACCAATTTAATTCCATGAAATCCACAGGAATTCCAACCTGAGCTGGGAAATATAATCACACAGACACATAAATTACCCAGGTTTTATTTTTCAGGTTAAGCGCTCATTCCCAGAAAACAGAGACCCTAAAGCAATCATTAAAAGCAGAGAAAGAAGACGCGTAAATCTGAGAGAGGAGAAGGGTATCTGCGGTGCAGGCGGGCCGCGGGGTTGGGTTGGTGTGGAGGGGTTATATAACATGGCATGGTAATTACTGCTGCTCAAATGGCACCGGAATAAAACACTGACTCGGGCTCAGGCTCACTTCGCTGCTTTCTCCCCGTCTCCACGTCGAGGGCCCTGCTCCCAGGACTCTCCTCCGGGACAGACGGACAGGTGCTGAGGTGAGGATCGGGGGCAGCCGAGGGGGCACTAGAGATTGAGTGCACTTTTCAAGCACTGGACTACATTACATTCACCCCCTGTCACCTGACTCAGTGAAGTGAAAATATGGATCACAAAGCTTGGTTTTGTGATCCATACACACACACACACACACACTGCCATATGTGCACCCACAGAAACACACACACACACACACGCAGACATATGTGCAACATACTCACAAACACATGTATATGAACAGACATATACAGATGTATGTGCACATACACACACAGACGTATGTGCGCGCACACACACACACACACACACACACACAGACATACACAAGGTTGTGTGCACACTGCACACACACAGGAAAGCATATACACAGGCAGACACAAACAGACAGACAGACAGACAGACAGACAGACACACACACACACACACACACACACACAGCCAGCACATAGACAGAAATCTGTGTGCTGGCTGTTTTAATTTGTCAGCAGAAAAAAAACAAAAAAAAAAACAGTTTGGTGCTTGGTGGATAATTCCAACCCCACTGAGGCTGATGCAGGCAGATTTCTTTGCCCTGGGGAGGGGAACCGCTAACAGCTTCTCCTGACCTCCTGTTCTACTGGGCCTGGCAGAGAAGCCTCACCCATCAATACAAAGCAATCTTTTACCCTGTTACACTTCTCTCAGGTTCCTTTTCATTTGTTCTGGAAAGAACACTGAAGATGACTTGAATGCCAAAGGTTTATCCTTCCTGGTTTCACACTGTAAGAAATTAATTAATAACTGCGATTATTTTTTGTGCGTGAATTCCATCTGTGTTCAACCTGAATTTGTATTTATTTTATTTATCAGGAAAAACATTATCCTGAACATTGATGGGTATTTTGTCATATTAATTATAGTTTTCTTTTTTTTTACAATCACTTTGATACTAATTTCATAACCTTGAGGTCATTTTTCTAAACTGTACACACAAAACTCAACAGATAAGCTTTTTTCAAAACTCTAAACACTTTTGCTCGGATACAATATACATAAACCAAAAATAGTTTGTTTGCTGAAGCAAATCACTTGTTCACAATGACCGTTTTGATTCTTGTGTCAAAGGTTTAGAAAATTGCACACAAACTCGTGAGATTAGCGCCAAAGGGATTGTAAAAAAACTGTAATAATGAATAAATGAGGTAATCTGAGGAAACATATTACCTCTGAACACTGAGGGATTGAGGGCTATTTTGTCATATTGTGTGACAGTTATAATCTCTCAGTGCTTTGAGGCACGGATGTCTGGGAACTGTTGTGTCTTCCCACTCTTTTGATGTGAAACATACTGGCTCTTGGGCTGGAGGCTGTGCACCCCAGACATCTTCTGTTGCTCGAGGTCTTCCAGACCCTGTGGAGAATGATCATATTTATGTCAGAAAAGAAAAGAGGTAAGTGAAAATGACAATGCACAACTTTGTACCCAATGGAAAAGTATAAAACATTGATGAATCTCTATGGCAATCTTTTGTGAACAATTTGAGAAAATTAAAAAAAGGAACATTTATTTAAGAAAATAAAAAGTAAAATAACATAACTGAAATTCAAACAAAACATTAGTTTATTAAACATCCAGCATTAACTCTCTTACAGTTAAAAGCATCTACATGGCCTTGGTCAATTTACAATACCAGTGAAAGCAATTTTGAAACATTTTGAAAATGTGCTTTTATTTCATAAAACAAACAAAACAGGTTTCTGGAGCAGAATATTTTCCTTGGTGATGTATTTGCAGATGTTCCCACCCTGGGCCTACAGTAAATAGATGTAGTACATTCTTTTTTTTTGGGTCTATTAAATGTAAGCCGTTTGAATTTCTCATAGAAAAATTCTCACACATCTCTCATTGCTCTCCCAATGGAGACTTTACGCCCACCTAAGAAGTTTTCACCTGGTTTTTCCAAGCCTTAATTTTCTGTTTTATTAGAAAATAAAAATGTTAATATGGAACATATTTGCAGTAGAAATATAATTTTTTTAGCATTGACAGGAATATACAGGGTAGAAAACTGAAAACTGGCTGAGTTACCTATGGGGTGTTAAAGTCCCACCCATGGCAAAAAAAAACGACTGGACCCAGGAAGTAGTTTGAAAATATATTTAAAACACTATCCTGTGTTGTTTTTTATAACAATATTGTAATTCTGGTGATAAAAGTTTTTCCAATATAATTTTTTTTAAGCACTCTATATTGAGAGTGATAATAAAGTCAGTAAATAACCTCTGCATGTTTGCTCCTAATCTGTGAGTATTTTTTTTGAATATGCAAAATCACCGGACAATTAGGGCCTTTTTATTACAAACTATAAAAACATTATTCAAATCATACGCATGTTTGATGGCTGTAAAAATAAGATTTGCTTTTAAAATGTCTTACCAATATGTGAATTAACTTCATAACTACTTGCAAGTCTTCGCATTTATATTTTTGTTTGGACACCATCATTATTGATAAGTATATTAGGAATGGCAAGGGAAGGGAGTACAAAATTTAGCAAGGATCGTTTTTATAGCTTTAGCTTTGTACTGTATATCCGCTGATATGCTTTGGACATTGGAACATGAATAAATAATTGTCTACGCTGAATTTGCATTGTAAATATGTTAATAAGCCTGGGTGCTGTTGCTGGTGCATATTAATGTGTGTGCGTGTGTGCTATGTGTGTGTGTTGGAGGAAGGCCCCCCCCGCTTTTCAGTGAATCACTCAACCCCTTCCCCCCCAAATTTCCCAATAAGATAGTGATGAAATATGTGGTTTCTGAGAGCAGCAGTGTATTTTTCTTGTCTATAAGTTCTGATAACTTTATTATCTGACATTTGCAAGGTCATTCCTGCCAATGCTTTTCAAAGCCTTGAAAAGGAGGCTCAAACCAGACTGAATGTGTCGATGGGGCGCATTCATTTCGCTGTTGCTTCGACATTCACTGATTGAATCTGACAGAGGCTCTATTCATGAGATGAAAAATGGTGTCTCTGTGAAGCAAAGAAGCTTTCCGTTTGTGTGGGTTCAGGAAGGAAGGGGAACGTGATTTTGTGGGAGAGAATATGATTATCCTTTCTGCATTTTAACCACTGATTTATAAAACATACGAAACCTGGGAATAAAGATGCTCTGAACAGGATCTCATAAAGATAATTGTGTTGTAAGTCCAATTATGATAGTCACCAAGACTAGTTATGGAATCTTTTAACATTTCAGAAAATGGCCGTTACTGTGCCTGTCAAAGGAGGATAGATAGATGTCAGCACAAAGCATCAAAAAGGATTTTTTGCAATTTCAGAATTGCCTCTTTTATTTTGGTTGCCATCATGCAAAGTCCTGCCAATAAGAAGCTTTATGAACTGAAGCGGTCACCTGGACACAGGGTGATTTCTCCGGGTTGTGCAGAGAGAAAAGCCACGCCGCTGAAGGAGAGGCGAAGCGTGAGAGCAGGGAAAACGGCTACGGCTAACGCGCCTGGCCAACCGTGGCAGCCCCCTGACAGTGGCAGTCCTCCCTGACAGATGGGGAGCGTGCCATTGGCCGAGTGCGGGGCCCCCCCTCCGGCCCCCGGCCGACGCAGTGTGCGTGGCGTATGTCGCTTCGCTCCGGAAGGTTAAAAACCCCTGTCACACAGGCGTCTAGGGGCCGCTGCAAAATTCATGACGGCCTTTACCAAAGCACACGCCAGGTGCACGCGTGTAAAGAAGTCAGAAGAACAGGAGGAGAGTTTAAACTGACGGCTGGACTCGCTGACACGGACAGGAGGACTCTGGATGACACTATGGACAGTTGGGGGTACTGGTCTATCAGTAGGTCATTCACAGCTGGAAGACTGCACACAGCACGTGGGCCTCCAGCGCCTGCAGCCATTGGCCTGGTTGGTGGGGTACGACAGGTTTCCCCCCTGTGATCTTCTGCTCTGCAGTTTTGGATTTGCTCAGGCATCAAATTTGAATTCAACATACCGGCACAATTCTGTGATTCTGTGATGAAAGTTTAGGGACATGTAAATACAAAATAAAAGCGCACAAGGCCAGTTACTGTATAAAAACGTACAGTAAAAAGAAAGAAAACTCTGCTGAACCTGCCATCTCCGGGGAAATATAAATCCTTTTTCACATGACATTTCTGAAATTGAGTAGGAGTACTATGTGAGAAATCACAAAGAGACCAACATGAAATATCCTGTGCTTGATTTGTTTTTTTGTTTTTTTCCCTGTTGTGGTATTTCCCAAAAGGATAGAAAAACTGTTTGATTGGCTGGCTTGACCTCTTTTTTCCAATTATATACAGAAAATGTCTCATTCAACACAATCCATTGTGCGTTCGCATTTCTGTGTGTACATATGTGCAGTATACACACAAAAAATTCCTAATCCAGTATGAAAGTCATCTTTTGGGAATTCACAGTCATAACAGCACCTGAATATGTCAGAGGGCAAAGGCGCAAAACAAAAGTTCTCGAGAAAGCTGAATGAGAATGAAGGGCATTCTAGCTTTATCCCCAGGCGCTGAGAGCAATTGATTTATTTCCCAGAACTGAACTTTTATTTTCATCGGGTGGTTAAAATCTACAAAGCAGTGACTCTGAGAACACCTGGCAGCCTGTGGCATCCCAGTGTGTTTCCAAATCAATAACTATCTCTACCTGTCACTCTGAGAGACAGCCTGAATCTCTGCCACTCTGACGAGAGACAGCTTAGATCTCTGTCACTCTGAGAGACAGCCTGAATCTCTGTCACACTGAGGAGAAACAGCTTCCAACTCTGTCACTCTGAGAGACAGCCTGAATCTCTGTCACACTGAGAGACAGTCTGGATCTCTGCCACTCTGAGAGACAGTCTGGATCTCTGTCACTCTGACGAGAGACAGCTTAGATCTCTGTCACTCTGAGAGAGCCTGGATCTCTGTCACACTGAGGAGAAACAGCTTCCATCTCTGTCACTCTGAGAGACAGTCTGAATCTCTGCCACTCTGAGAGACAGTCTGGATCTCTGTCACTGTGACGAGAGACAGCTTAGATCTCTGTCACTCTGAGAGAGCCTGGATCTCTCTCACTCTGAGAGACAGCCTGGATCTCTGTCACTCTGAGAGACAGTCTGGATCTCTGTCACTCTGAGGAGAGACAGCTTAGATCTGTCACTCTGAGAGAGCCTGGATCTCTGTCACTCTGGGATAGAGGGAGTGGCTTTTCACCGATTTTACTGACTGCATCGGCATTATTAAATGCAAATCTGTCTTAGAAATGGCATGTGGTTCACATCACTTTCATCAATAAATAACAATTAAATACTTATTTGTGCTAATTTACAGTAAAACATGGAATTAGGTAAATCATTCTTTTTCGATAGACATCCATATCCAATGTAGTGTGTTTCTCATTTATATACCGTAGTTAGTATTTATAGTTTGGTATTTCTATTAAGAATTATTCTATTTACAGAAAACAAGCCCACTCCCACCTGCATGAGCCTCACCAAAATATTCCAACCTAGGGAATTTGCAGAAATTCACCTACATAATAACAGACCAGAGTAAAATGAGAAACTATACCATACCCTGTTATTATTGTTTTAATGTAATTATTGTAATTATTGTGTGTAAAATAATTACCTAAAAACAACTAGAAAGAATGCACTCAGTAGAGTGCACAATTACCACTAGAAAGAATGCACTAAGGCACAACAATTTCCGCTAGGATGAATGTGCACAGCAAATGTTCTGGCAGTTAAGTCCTTCCTTTTTGAGATATTTGGCCTGATGGTGGCGCTAGAATAAAGGCCATGTGGTCACCAGATTCCATAGGTTTCTTTCTCTTGGGGACATGAAGGAGCACCATAAATTTCATTGCAATCCAGCAATTATTTTTCCAGATAATGTCATGTATGGATGGACAAATGGACGGACATCAATAGCTAAAACTCATGTGTTTGCAATTGAACGCTCAGATCCTTAACCACAATGCTACACTACTGCTCCTGATTTTGTTCATGTACATTATAATGTACAACAGTACATTTACCACTCGAAACACAGAAAGTGACAGAATTTATCAGTATTCTCTCTGTCTTTATAACATAATCAACCACATCGGCCCTGGGTTGGATAGTTCAGTCTTCTCAGTGGTTCTGCGCTTGGAAAGACATCAATTCCAGCCTGCACTGAGAGCTGAGTCCTGCCTCAGACCGTGTTGGCAGCAGAATGGGCCAGGTACTGCTTGGGTTCTGGGTGTGACGGGTGTCGGGATGCAGGAAGCGGTTCAGCTGGCCTCCCGCAGCACTCAGACTCTGTGACACGCAATGATGAGAGGATCAGAGAAAATCTTTGGCTCGTGTTGAGAGTGACAGACCGAATAATGTTACACCAAGCTGCAAACCCCCAACCGCGTCTCCCAAAGCTTCCGACTCGCTGTGTCACTGTCCCATCGCACTGAGCAGATGGTATGGGGGGGTGGGGGTGTCTTCATAGACAAAACACAGAAAAAAACGCACAACACACTGCAGGCAGCTGCACAGCAGTTCTTTGTTTTCAACATTAACTTTAGGTCCAGTAGGCGGCAAGTGTATTCTGTTAAGAGTGAGAAGTCCTCTGAGAGATCATTTCAACATTGAGCAGTTTGCGTTTGTTTCAGCGGCTACTGTAGAAGCCTTCAGCCTTCCTCGTCCTTTATCATTTGATCCACAGTTCAGCACAGTGCCAAATTTAGCACTACTGCACAGCTGATTGCTGTTTCCAATGCTTTGCCACATAATATCGCAGGTGTGAAGGGAACACTTATCTGGCTAATTCTATCAAGGCTGCATGCTTGGCTGGGGAGCTGATGAAGGTGGCTGTCACAGCCCGGACCAGCGGGCCCTCCAAGAGAACTACACAGAGCTCTTACATTAGGTTTTAAAAAGACATTCAATATTGAAGGGGAGGTCCAGTTAAAAATTTACATTTCATATACTTTACGACACTACTTACGCTATATGACATTCCCCTATTTAAGCTAAATTTAGCACCACCTGTTTAATCATTTTTTGCTTAAAGCACTATATCCTCAATCATCCTCTTGCACCTACGCTGACACTTAACATCATGCCGTAGATTTATACAATGAAGAGAACTAGCATAGAATACTATTTTTGTGGAACTGAAAACTTGCTATCATCTCTGCTTTGTATAAACCCTTGTTTATGCACCTTTGTAAGTGAATGTACCTGTAAATGCCAAGGAGTATTCTCAGTAGCATAAAACTGCATGTATGATTGATTATATGTACAGTATGTATGTATGTATGTATGTAGGTATGTATGGCTGAGAACTAAATATGCAGGGTTTATAAAAGATTGTAGATTTCAAAGATGCATATCCTTTAAATGCTCAGTGAAACATTATTTTGCTAAATATATAATGTGCCTGAAATATAATTTTTGCTATAAATAAATCAAAAGTCAATGAAGTAATGTGCAACTTAACTGATGCTATTGTATGGAATACCTAACGTGCTCCCATCATGGCATTCATTAGCAGTGTGCAAACTGCAGTCTGACATGCAAGGCTGAGGGCAACCACGTTTCATTCCTTCAAGTGGCACATCATGTTGTCACCATAACAACAGAGCAGGAGTTTATTTATAGTTGGCTTGATGTAGACCATGAATATGGAGACAGGGAAATCCTGGCCACGATTCTTCTGAGACATAGACGGATGAAATGTGATTGGACTTATCAGATTTAAGTAATTTTCCAGACAGGGATATGTTTCTCAAATGAGAAACCAGCAGTACTCATATTCTAAAGGTTAATATTCATGCAGTGTCAGAATGCACCTGCTCCACCATAGAAAATTAAAATGATTACCTAAAATGAACATGTAAAACTAATACACTCTATAAACAAAAATGACACATTGAATACGAATTTATCTGTCCTTCAGCATTTTCAAATTCCATGCACAGAACATGTAACCTAATCATGCATTTTCTGTTTTAAAAAACACAAGACGATGACAAATGAAATCTGGAATATGCTATATTCAGATCCTTTTTCCAGTAACTCAATTTGTTTCACACTGTGTATTAAAGAGTCGTTTTAAAGAGATAAAGGGTAGGCTAGGTTATTCTGGGCCAGGCGAGCTGGAGACATTTTCTATCTGACAAATCCTGGCGGACATACAGTGGAGTATATTTTGAGCATCGATGAGGGCTCGTGACTGTGTGGGAGGAAAACAAACTGTTTCTTGGTTTCTGTAGAAAGCTAAAAACAGTTTAATGATTCAGGTCATGCTTTCCACCGCAGTGAGAGACAGCCAGTTTGCATCTTACATAAAATATCCGTCGAATAAGTATCGAACGACTCAAACGTGCTGTTCGTGCATTCCCTCAGATTTAACTCAAGCAGTATTTGAATGAAAAGGAAAAGGAAAAACTGATTCCTACAAACATGCTAAGCTTCCACTGGTGCTTTCTCTTTGGGGTCAGAGGTTACCCCTATAACATTTCTCAGCTTAATGGCCACAGTGCTCAATGCACGGCTGGGTTCCTGTACATAACTCCGGTGATAAATATCCGAGCAGTGTCAACATGCAGTTAATTCACAGCTTCGAGGGCAATGTGGTGAGGCTGGGTGAAACGCAATGTATTTTCATCTTTAAAGCCGAATTGTGCTGGAGGATGCGATGGTTCTGTTTTTGGCTCACCTGCTGGGCCTTATTTTGCCCTCCTCTGAGCATTAGAATCCGCAATGTTTGTTGTTTTAGCGTCTGGGGCAATTTTCACACCGCGCAGGTTGCTCCTGTATAATTCAAAAGGGGGAGCTGGGGGGCAGTTATTGCACCTCTCCTCAAAGTTTGTAGCCTAATTATAAAGTTTCTTGTTTTATGAAAAAGGTAGCCTAGTCCATACTGCATGCAATGCTGTATGAAACTTATTTAACAGGATCTTCAATGCTATAAAATGTATTTATGGATCAAAGGGACAAGCCTGAATACAATTAACTAGTAAAATGTAATGGAAATATTTGTTGTTAACCAACAATATTTTGATACTATTACTTTCTTATTTAGATTTTAAATTCCACTTTTCATTCATAAGTAGACAACACGCATGCATGTTTCAAATTACCGTTCATGTTACCGTTAGATGCATTCATGAAGCAACAACTATGACAATTGTCTTTTTTGGTTGCATTTCATTTAACTGCTAACATGAGGCTTCTGCAATGTTAAAAGCCACTTATGACTTACAGCAATCCAGTTGCCAACCATCACACATTTCCTACAGTCCCTGCTGCTGAGTCCTTCTCTGACGACATCAAAGCACACACGTCATGGTCAATGCGCTGGCAATGACCTGGCAACAATGTAAGTTCTCACTTATGAACCAACACTGAATAAAACCTTGTTAGGAGCCCCGATATGAGAACCACTGATGAACATCATCCGGTTCACTGTCAGATGTCCTCACCAGTAGATATTATATCAGACACAGCAGTGCGTGGCGACTGGTCAGAGCGCAGAGATGTCCATTACCGTGCCGGGCAGTGATTTGTTGTGCAATGTCAATTTGTCATATAGTTTTCTACATAATGTACTGTGGCCCTGAGTCACTTCTTGTTTATATATACATACAGTATCATTCACCTCTTCCTCTTGCCACCATTGCACTGTAGGTGCCCTGAGGCCGGACCAGCTGGCAGCGAGGGAGTCCATCCAATGTGTATGTATTTTTCATACTCCCCTCCTCCTGAACACCGTGATCCGAGGAAGAGGAGAAGCGACCTAAACGAGGATGGCCACATAACTCTGTGCTCCCACTCACGGGTACATGAGTCACTGAGTGAGGGGGTGCGGTAAAATCACAGGCTGGAAACGGGTGGGCGAGTGTGACCCGTCAGCCCGGCGGCTGCGGGCCTGATCGGGGGCGGTGGCTCTGCCCAGCCTGCCCTCCTCCGTTACGCCCAAAGCCCACACAGAGAGAGGATGACTGACTGAGGAGAGAGCGCACAGAGACATGCAGATTGAATGGGGGATGATGGTAGAATTAATTGGAACAAGAGTGTTGGCGGGAAAAGGGTGGAAACATATGTGTCATACGGACAGGCCCCCCCCCCCCCCCCCCCAGGAGGAAGGAAATCACAGTATTGGGGTGAATCCGTTTGTGAAGTGATGTGAATTGCACCATGTGCATGACTGACTGGGTCAATCATGAGCTGCACATGTACATCACAGATATGGAATTGAAAGGTGGTTAGAAATTTCTAGAGGAAATCTCCACAAGGATGCCGTTGAAAAAGAAGGGATGATCTGAAGAGAGAACTGTGTGGCACATACTGCATACCTGCACTGCATCACAATGCGCACAACCGTGGCATATTCTGTGACAGATGGTTCAAATTTATATGAAGGTGGCAATAACTGATAACATTCATGAGCAAATATTTTTAATGTGCTAATACAGTCTCGTTTTTTTGGAATGGGGTGGGGGTCTTAATAATTTATATTTTCTCCCCGAAAACGTAGCGGTTGCATAAGAGGGTGAAATGGGAACAGCAGTGTGCTGGGGAGGGACTTGCGAGGGGACTTGCGGGGGCATACGCTCTCCTCTCCAGAACTGGCAGCTTGTGCACAATGCCAGGCAGGCATGCAGTGCTGGCTTGCTGCTTGATCTAAGCAGCAAGGACAATGACTGCAGACTGAATACCCCCCTGACTTAAGCACAGAATATTTGCTTTTGGGTCTACTGACAGACAGTAGAATGACTCACTTACACTTAAAAAACAATTTTACACTTAAATGTTGGCTGCACTATTTTAACAATCCGGCTATGAGATACAAGACAAGTGTATGTATTATTCGAGACAGTATTTGACAACACATACTGTCGGTGAATATACAAATTATTTACTCTATTGGATACACCAGTGCAAATGTTTTTTACGTTGCTGTGTTTGCATGTCGCGTGTGTTTGTGCGTTCTTGGCAGTGGGAAAGCCGATATTTGCACATTAAAAAAAGACTGGGCATGGCTGTCTAGGAGTATTCATTGATTTAGTAGATGAACAAGAATGCAACCTTTCCCCACAGTATACTTAATGTTGTATACCCAACAGAAAAAGTATAAATAATGGAGAACAGAGGCTTCGCTCAGAAGTCCAAAAACATATGTTTAGTCACTAGATTAAACATGGAGGACAAGTTCAATAGACACTTCTCTGGACTCCCGTTATGCGATGCGCATGGTCTCTTTATAAGGACAGTCTCTGTTTGACCAATTAACATAAAGGTCATGGAGGAAACCAATGACATTGTAAGGAGATTATTTAAACATATTCTGTTTTAACCCTTAATATACCACAGCTCCTCCCCTGTAGCTTTTGTAAAACCTCTTTGATAGGTTTTACATAACCATTTTTAGCTGAACACAACATTAAAAAAAATCTCTTTACAAAAGCTGTTGTCTTTAACAATGACAATTTTCTTTATAAATTCAGTCTCTGTGGTGGCCTAACAATCCGTGCTGGATGAGTACACTCTCCTGGCTCTGTAGGCTGTGGCTCTATCTCAGTCCCAGAGTTTGGTGGTGGTTCAGTTACACTGACAACAGTAGACTCTGCTCAACCAGTATCCTGCACCCGTTCATCTGGTATCTCACAATCAGAAAATACATCTGCAATTTCACTCTCGTCATTAGAGCTTCTATTTGCTGATTTTTATCCATTTTGCTCCTTCCCCTCCCCTGTAATTCCGGAAAAGCACTGCTTGGTCAACAGAAAAACTTCTTAAGGGACAATTGCATGTTTCACTTCTTTACTGACTGTATTCTGACTGTGAATCCATCACTTGGCTAAAATCAGGCTTTGGCAGAGACAATCTAGTGCGAACCTGACATTTTGTAAACAGCTGCGCTGGGGTTTTCTGAGTGGTTGTGTGTGGAGTGTTCCTGTAACTAAACAAGAAATGTGCAATACAGTGTTGTAAAGTCTTTCCACGTGAGGTCTTGTGCTTTACCAATGCTCTTTTAAAACTCAGCTAGTCCATTTGAAGCAGGATGATGAGGAGCAGATAGTATATGCTTTACTCAGTTTGATTTTAAAAATTGTTCAAATTCTGCTGATGTAAATTGTGGACCATTATCAGATACTATCTCTTGTGGCAACCCATAAGCTGAAAAAAGATCTCTAAGTACCTCAATGGTTTTGCATATGCACTACCTGAGGCCATCTTGAATAGGCATCAATCAGGACAAGATACATTTGTCTGTCCTTTTCTGCAAAATCAATGTGTGCTCTCTCTCAAGGCCCTGAAGACCATTTCCAAGAATGCATAGGTGCTGCAGCAGGGATTTAATCTGAACGATCCCTCGATGGTTCTCATGTAATACTCCAAACAACCTACTCTGCAAATCTGTCGGTATGATTACTCTGTACCCCCAGAGGACACACTCAGTCTCCAAAGAAAGCTCAAATTTTTGCCTTTCAAAAGGCTTAAGACCCTTGTGTATCACATGTTTTGGCCACCCAGTCAAAATATCCTGTTTCACCTTTGACAGTATTGGATCTTTGGCTGTTGCATGTACAATGTCAGTTACTGTGAGAGGAAGCTGGTCCATGAAAGACACTTGTTGATACACACGTGTATCGATTTTGGTACCTCATTTTCGGAATCCATCAAGGGAAGTCTTCATTTGCAATGAAGGCTTGTACTGTATCTCATATTGGTATGCCGCCAATATTAAGGACCATCTCTGCATTCTCGCAGCAGCCAGGGGTGGGACACCTGTCTTTGGTCACAACATTTTCAACAAAGGCTTGTGATCAGTAATTAGCACAAATGTCCTCCCATACAGGTATTCCTGGAACTTCATAACTCCAAAAACCTAATGCCTCTTTTTCAATTTGTGCATAGTTACTTTCGGTCTTTGTCAACATCCTGGAAGCAAATGCAAAAGGATTTTCAGTACCGTCTTCCATTCTATGGGAGATTACTGCCCCAACACCTACTGGTGAAGCATCACATGCTAACAACAAAGGTAGTTTTTGACTGTAATGCACATTGGTTCAATGAGAGTGCAAATGTTGGGCATGAACTTTCCATAATAATTCAATAAAGCACATCTGTCTTTTTGTACTCTTAACTTCTAGGATTGAAGTCTAGTTAACACAGCTTTCAGGTTAGCTAAGTGCTCTTCAGTGGTGCAGCCAGTTGTGAGAATGTCATCTAAATAAACAAATAACTCCATCTAGCCCTATACCTGGTCCATTATTTTATCTGAAATACTTCATTAGGCAATCTATTATAGACAAATAGACCTTTGTGCGCATTTATAGTAAGGTACTGTTTTGAGCTTTCGTCTAGCTCCACCTGTTGGTAAGCTTGCAAAAAATCTAGCTATGTGAATTTAAGACCAGCTGATCGCTTCGTGAACAGATATTATGTCCTAGGACCTAGGTATTGGATATTGGTCTACCTCTAACCATGGACATAGTAGTTTCCGGAGACTACTTACATTACCATTTGACTTGGGTACACATATTATAGGCGCTGCCCATTTACTGTATGGTATGGGAGAGATAATGCGATCTCTCCGTAGCTTCTCCAATTGCTTATCAATGGCTTCTCTCAAAGCATAAGGAATTGCGTCATCCGACACACGTAGCTTGCTGCGTTCCATTTACCTCGGAAGTCGGAAGTCGGAGCTGGGAATGACGTCACACCCGAGTTGACCGCATTCCAGTAAACAACTCGGATAACCAAGATGGACGCCTCCAGTGCTGTTGTTGCTATCGTTGTAGCCATTGTTAGCAATACCAGTTGAAAACACCACATTACACGATATTCTATACATACAAACACCGTAGTAACATGTCCACAGATAGACGTTGGACAGTACTACGTATACCACTTATTTAATTACACAAAAACAAAACAGAAGCGCTAAATAATACATTACGAGAGATTTTATTAACCGTTGACGCACGGAGCAGCCATCTTGGATTTCTAACTCGGGGTACTTATCAGTTCTTCCGACTTTCCCAGTCGGAAATCCCACCTCAGGGGGCGTTCCAGTTGAAATATCCGACTGGGAACTCGGAAATTCCGACTTCCCAGTACAAATGGAACGCAGTAGCTTTTATCCCAGGCACTACCTAGCCCGTTCTCAAAAACCGACCCATGGTCATTCCATAGATAGATCTTTCACGGTTATCTCTATCGTTGTCACTTTGTGCAAACGTGACCAATTTAGCTTTTGATATCAAGTTTCTACGAAGTAGTGCTGGCCAGTTTCATTTAACTACCAGCAATTGCAAACATTGGGATTTGTCTTTAGACCCGACTTTCACTTCAATTTTCCCCAACAATTTAAATTGCTCATTTGAATAAGTTACGTTCTCAGCACACCAAGCAGGTTGCAATTTTACAGCGTTTAACCTACGACGGTACAAATTCTCAGAAATGACCGACGTAGTGGCCGCTGTGTCCACTTCCATTTTTATCTTTTCATCGTTAATTCTCATGTATACATAGTAGCCTATGGCTTTGAGCCAACAATATTAGTCTCTAAAGGAAACACTTCGTTTTCTTGCAACTCACGTCCCCTGTCTTGTGAAAACTCTTCTGTTTCCAAATGCTTTGTCCAGGCTTTCTTTGTCGTTTGTCCCACGTTAGCCTGGCTGGCTCCTTTTTGTCCCCGGCTAGCTCGAACGATGTGCCCTCGTTTTCCACATCCTCGGCACTGCAGCACTTTGTAACGGCATTTTTTGGGCCCATGGCTCCTTCCCAGGCAGCGGTAACACTGACGAGACTTCTTTTCCACTACGTTCGCCCTGATGTTAGGTCTCGGTGCAAAATGTTTCTTGGTCATCTCAAAAGCCAGTCCCATTTCAAATGCAAGCGCTAGGGTTATCTTTAGAGTACGGTAAGCTGCATTTAACAGTCGGTCTCTTAACTCTCCACTTTTATCACCACACAGGAACCGATCTCTTAACACTTCCTCCTAACCTGTCCAAATGTGCAATTTCCTGACAGCTTTTTAAAAATGGTCCATGATTATGTGCAGAGGCATACAGACGGTAGGGTCAGAATTTGGCACCAACAGCATGAATCCATGGACCTGCCTTGTGTGAGCAGTCCAGGCTGGTGGCGGTGGTGTAATAGTGTAGGTAATGTTTTATTGGCACACTTTGGGCTCATAATACCGATCAATCATCTTGAATGGCCATTTCAGTATTGTTGCTGACCATGTTAATCCCTTCCTGGTCACAATGTGCCCATCTTCTAATGGCTACTACCAGTATGATGATGCAAAATGTCACATTGGTTTCATGAACATGACAATGAGTTCAATGTTCTTCAGTGGCCTTCCGGATCCAAATCCAATAGAACACCTTTGGGATGTGGTAGAACAGCATGAATGTTCAACGCCGTCACCCAGTGCAAGGAACCTCGGCGTGGTGATGGACAGCAGACTGTCCCTTTCCGAGAACATTGCGGCGGTGACCTGGTCTTGCAGGTTCTTCCTATACAACATACGGAGAATCCGCCCCTTTCTCACCCCCTACTCGACCCAGCTCCTGGTCCAAGCGATGGTTCTGTCCCGCCTGGACTACTGCAATTCCCTCTTGGCTGGCCTCCCAGCGTCCGCCATCAGACCCCTCCAACTCATCCAGAATGCAGCAGCTCGTCTAGTCTTCAACCTTCCCAAATACTCACACGTCACCCCCCTGCTTACTTCCCTCCACTGGCTGCCTGTCATGGCTCGCATCAAATTCAAAACATTGGTGCTAGCCTTCCAAGCAGTTAAAGGGTCTTCCCCAGCATATCTGCAAAAAATCATCAGACCCTACACCCCTGCCAGACCTCTTCGTTCAGCCTCCACAGGCTGCTTGGCACCTCCCCCTCTCAGAACCTCAACCTCACGCTCACGTCTACTGTCTGTTCTGGCTCCACGGTGGTGGAACGAACTCCCCGTTGAGGTCAGAACTATAGAATCTCTCCCCACCTTCAAGCACAAGCTGAAGACACACCTCTTCAAGCAGCACCTCTCCCCATCCCTCCCTACCTCCCTGTGAACCTTAATTGTTGTCTCTGTGACTTGGTTTGTGTATCGGTATTTTTAGTTGGCTAGGTAAGCAGTGTTTGGATAGTTTTGCTCTGTTTGTTTGTTTGTTCAAAAAAAAAAAAAAAAAAAAATGCCCCTTGTCCTTATCTTTGTTGTACAGGTAGCAGTTGAAATTGTACTTCCCTCTAGGGTCTTTCAGCGAACTTATCCCTGGTTATGGGTATGCACTTTGTTGTACGTCGCTCTGGATAAGAGCGTCTGCCAAATGCCAATAATGTAATGTAATGTAATGTAATGAATGTGCAGCTGACAAATCTGCAGAAATTGCGTGATGCAATCATGTCAACATGGAACAGAATCTCAAAGGAATGTTTTCAACATCTTATGGGATCCGTTCCTAACATTCCCAATAAAGTGCTCAGTGAGCATGTAAAATAATGACACATGGCTGCATTAATCTGCCTCCCTTCGATGTCATTAAATGGAATGTAGGAGGTGACATTTCAGTCTGGAGAAAGCTGCATTGTGGGTGTTCAGTGGAGAAATCCTCACCAGTCTAAGATGGCAGCTCTGGCTCAATAGCTGGTGGGCCTGACAGCGTAGGTGGTTTGTGATGTGAGGGGGCAAAAACCTGAGAACCATAAATAAAATAAAAAGATAAAAACCCACATACACAAACAGAATTATAAGAACCGGAGCTCTGCGCATTACAAATAATGTCTAACGTCCCCAAGGCCATGAAGATGGAACATCATGACATTTTAGTTGGTAATGTACTGTCCCTCTCCACAGCTGAAGGGAGCCTTTACAGTCTTTACAGTTCAGAGGACACAGAATTTCACCGCTCTCAGACTACCGAGGGAAAACACCAGGCCTAACAAAGGCAAGGAAAGAAATGGATCAATTATGTTGTAGCAGGGAACTTTTTTCACTAGGCATTGTCTGGCAGCAACTAAACACTAAACGTGAGAGGAAACTGCAGTATTTATACTGTTTTGGAGGGAAAATTGGCATGCTACGCTTAACGGAATGAACAGTTAAGCATAGCATGGCAATTTTCCCTCCAAAACAGCCTGCCCCTTGATTATCACAATAATAATTCAATAGCTAACTTCGCAATACTGAAGCAATTGTGTTTTGGCGCTGTATAGCCTGACAACACACGATACTTAATTGCATGCTATCAGGCATTTGTGAGCTGGGATGGTATACAGTGGTGCACAGTGAGTGAATATTTTGTCATTATATTATTCTAAATTGTGTAGTAATCAATGTCTAAACGCATTGGAAACATCAAGTATTCAATATGGAAGAATCCTAAGTGGTTTTGCTGATTAGAAAGAGAATAGAAGCAATACATTAACTGCACTTTAAATCGAAATAATAAGCAAGTGAATGTGCAAGTGCTGGTCCTCGGTTTATGTAATATTTTTCAAAATGTCCCATTCTGTGTTACTGGTTCTGGTTACTAGATTTGTAGATGTAAACTGTAAGATTGTGCTATGCAGCACAGTTCTGAGTTCTGAGCTATGTAGCACAGTGTTTAGGAGTGTCTATCTCATTGGCCTTGTTCTGTCCAGTCCCATTGCTTCAGTGAGTTCACACAGCTAAACAAATTCATAGAACAATACTGAAGCCATGTCACTTCAATGGGTCCATGACAAGGGACATCTCTGCATCCTGTGTGTGTGTGTGTGTTTGTAAAATATACATGCATTACACAAGTCATGTAAATATATGCACATCACTATTACATACAGTATATGGGTTCAACTTAATATAAACTTAATATAAAATGACCATTGACAATGCTAAGAGACCTATTTCAAAGCAATAGTTATGATGCTGAACCTGTGAGGATGAGTATGAAACAGATACTGTGGAGGAAGTGGTGGCAGCCATAGATTAAACGTGTTGCTGGTCATTTGTCTCTGCTCACCATATTTTCTGCACAGAGGGATGGAATTGCAGTAGTCCCCAGTCATTTACTTTCAAGAGTGGAAAGAGCCGCACATCATAATGCTAATGGCATACCAATGACACAGGAAGTGCCAGGTAAGAGCAATAAGGGTCTTGCTCAAGGTCCCAACAGCTGCACAGATGTTATTGTAGCTTCCATGGTGGGTTTGAACCACCAACCTTGCAGGGCCCAGTCATGTACCTTAACCATTACACTACTGGCTGCCCTTTGAGAGAAGTTGGTATTTTTAAATACATTTTTGCCCTTTTTGGTGATGAAAATGTCTCACTTACGATACTAAATGTCAGATCAGAAATGTTTTTCCAATGCTTGGCTTTCAAGTCACTTGAAAAGGGACTATTAAAGGGTAAAATGGTCATACAGTAACTCTAAGGATAGGGTTGTCTATCGATATTTGTGAATATGGTGAAGGCATGCAAGCAAAGTACATTCCAGTATTATATTATATGGTCTGTAGTGTAGTGGTTAAGGTAAATGACTGGGACACACAAGGTTGGTGGTTCTAATCCCGGTGTAGCCACAATAAGATCCGCACAGCCGTTGGGCCCCTGAGCAAGGCCCCTAACCCTGCATTGCTCCAGGGGAGGATTGTCTCCTGCTTAGTCTAATCAACTGTATGTCGCTCTGGATAAGAGCGTCTGCTAAATGCCAATAATGTAATGTAATGTAATTTATAGTATATTATTATACAGTAACATCTGAGCGTAAGTGCCTTACATGGACTGGGGTTAATAGAATAGTGCAGGTGAGAATATCCATTGCTACATATAAGGCCGCCTGTAGTGTAGTGATTAAGGTACATGACTGGGACCCGCAAGGTCGGTGGTTCGATCCCCGGTGTAGCCACAATAAGATCCGCTCAGCCGTTGGGCCCTTGATCAAGTCCCTTAACCCTGCATTCTCCTGTTTAGTCTAATCAACTGTACGTCGCTCTGGATAAGAGCGTCTGCCAAATGCCAATAATGTAATGTAATATATGATAAATGATATGGTACCAAACAAGTATCTCATGTGGCATCACTTTCAGAATTGTATTACCGTAAATCCTCAAATTGTGGCCGGGGTCTTTTATTTACTTAGGCTGGACAAAGCACAGGCCTTTATTTAGGGCAGGCTTGTATTCGAGGCAGGCCTTTATTTCTTATTAGGCTTCTGTTGTAGAATTTTATTCTTAGAAATAAAGTAAAAGGCTACACTTAAAGTGGGCCAACACTGTTCAACACTTCCTGTAACCGTTCAGAAACGCAACTTGAGTAGCTAAACCATTAATGAAAGCCAAAACAGATCTTCATAAAATAACAACTTGCCAGACACGCCTTCATGAACAATAACAAATTAGCGTAGATAACAGCAAGTTAAGGATCTTTTGTTCCTGAAGTGCGTTTTATTGTGAGACATGCGTTTCGTTTCGAGCAGCATACCGGTAGGCTATCAACAGATTTTCTCTTTGGTTTGGGATTTTATTTACATTTGGACTGTTTGATTCTATTGCTAAATGTTGGGACTGATGGGTACTGAAATCTGGGGGGTATTTGATGGTTCACTGTTAAGTTTTATGTAGTTGAAAGAGTGTCGGGATTTCCACCCGTCTGTTTATTGCGAGTCAAGGCAGCCGAATTCATTCATTCATTGAACGTGCGCTGTGCTGTAAATACATGGAAACCTTATTGCGTAGCCAAGTAGCCTAAATTGAGTTAATTTTTAATTTTGCCTGATTTACTTCTTATTAAATTCGTAGGCTGGAATGCCTCGCGGCAACAATTGTGTTTAAATGTATACTGCTTCAGCCTTTGGCAAGCTACTCAGAAGGGGGCGGCAAGCGACTGGTAGCTTGAGAGCAACGTGTTGGAGATCCATGGTGTAGGACAACGACTTTTCATTGGCAATAGTATTAAACCAACCAACAATATAAGATATTAAGAAGAGCTCTTTTATTTCATTGAGTTAAATCGAAACAATGTATTCTAGTGCTATTCTATAGCCCTACTGTTGGGCAATATTACCCCAGCTTGTATTTGGGGGCCGGCCTTTATTTGTCCGAATCGACCACGCTCCCGGCTATTATCCGAGGCCCGGGTTCCAATAGAATCCCGGACACAATTTGAGGATTTACGGTATGCCACTTACACCAATAGGTTATGCCACAGATACCAGGGAGAAAAGACAAGAGGCATTGCAACGCTTCACAATATGGACAGATTTACAAACAATTATACTGTTCATTTTTAAGCAACATATTGCTGTAAAAGGTACAGTATAATCAATTTCGGCAAGGGGGGCAAGTCAGTTTGGTTACTCAACTATGTTGGGTATGTGAGTGTGTATGTGCCCGCTTGTGGGTTGGTGTGCATGTGCATGTTAGAAAGTCGATATTTGCACATTGTCTCTATGTTTGTGCATGTGTTTGATTTTGGCAGTCGGAAGGACTAAATTTAGACCTTGTGCCTCTCTTCTTCTTGCCAAGGTCAGCCCTTGTTAAATGAACCACATGACAGCAACGCTGGATGCGTATGAAGATGAATTTGGGACTGCAGAGTGATTGTGTATATGGTAGAGTATGTTGTGGAACGTTCCCAGTGAGAGCTCTGGCTGAATGTTGTGGTGTGCGAAGGGAACGCAGAGCAACACCTGTCAGAGCAGTCTGTCTCAGGGCTATAGAGGGAACCACTAGCTTGCAAGAAATAGTATTAAACCAGTTATTCACTCAGTGAGCACTTTCTTAGGTATTTATTTGACTTATTTGGTCTTCTGCTGCTGTAGCCAATCCACTTAGAGGTTTGACCTGCTGTGTTTTCAGAGATGCTCTTCTGCATACCACTGTTGTAATGCATGATTATTAGTGTTGCTGTCACCTTCCTATAAGCTTTGACCAGTCTGGCCCTTCTCCTCTGACCTTTCTCATTAACAACATGTTTCTGTCCACAGAACTGCTGCTCACTGGATGTTTTTAGTTTTTCGCACAATTCTCCGCAAACTCTAGAGACTCAAAACACCCTGTCTAGCCCTGTCACTTCGATCACATTTTTTATCCATTCTGACATTACGTCTGAAAAACTGCTGAACCTCTTTACCATTTGTCTGCATTTAGTTGCTGTTAATTGATTGGCAGATTAAACATTTGTATTAACAATCTGACGTACAGGTGTACCTAATAAAGTGATCACTGAGTGTACATAAACTGCAAATTGCAGAAGCAGCTCCATTAATTCTGGGTACAAATTATGGGAGGCAAATGGCCTTCAAAACAACAGACTTTTGCCCCTCATGTCCTGTCTAGCATTAGAACATAATGGCAGGTTTGTTACTGTATTATTTAATCTCATCATAAAATTGTTTTCATTTTGCAAACAAATAAAGCCCTTAGTGTGTAATTTAAACCTACTGCTTAATGTCAGTTTCTTCCAGAATGGTAATCCTTTCTTGCCCTCATCGTTGTTTAAAAGGGCGTATCATTTTAAAGTCAATGGAGCATAGAGGATCCATTGTTTAAACAGGAAAGCTTCACTTGAGTCATGTAGAAACCTTCTTATGTTTCAATACACCCCCACCCATCTCTTTCAAATTGTACAGAGTACTGAAATACAGTGAAGTGGCTATACAGCTGTAACTTTAAAACAAGCCTTCAGTCAGTAATGAACAGGAACAATAATTCAGAAAACAGTTTCTTGCATAGCATACAACATCAAAGCCATGGAAGTGGATTCGAACTTCAAGGATGGTAAAGTATTTTATAATCAGCATTCATTGTACAGTATTTCAGTAGGTTGGAGAAAAATCAATGTCAATTAATAAGTTAATTTTTGTACCCTCTGGCACTAACGTAGTTTGCTTCTGCTGACACAATTTGTTTGTGACAGTGATTCAATCTATGCATAGAATTAAAACGCATTGTCCTTGCATCATGGAACAGCAAAGGCTGATACTGCAGTATTTTATCTGAATACTGATTTGGCCTGAGTCTGAATTTAATTAATGAACTGACTTTAATTTCAGAACATGAACAAATATTTTTCTGAAGCAAGATGGTTCTGGTAGTTTGGATCTGGAGAACCCTAAGAACGTACATTAAGAACGATACTAATGTTGATGCGCTCATTTAAAAAATACTGCTGAGCTAAAACACAGTTGCAAAATGGTCCCATTAGCACTGCTGTTACAATATGTGAAACAAAGCTGTTTAAATTATCCAAATGAATTCACTCTTGTACTTTGCACTTGTCCATGCAGAAAATACTCTCCCTGAAAGGTGGATATTTTCAAAAAAGGAAACTCATGCCATTTTGGTCTCCTGCAGGTCAACAGAAGTGTTTCTGTTGTCCAGCTGCACTGAATCAATACAGAAATGGCTCTGTTCTTGCATCAGAATGTTTGTATTCTTTGGAATATTAAAGAGTAAATTCTGCTGTCTTTTCTGCCAGGAGCAAATCAATATTTAAGCTGTGACACATTGAGGTATTTAGACACCTTAATTACTTTGCAAGGTGACCTTAGTGGATTAACAAGACACATTTTCACAACAGAAACTCACACATTTAAACACAACAGCACCTGCGGTAACACTACTACAGCTGCTATGACTAATACTACAGCTGCTATGACTAATAATGATAAGATATTACATGTACCCAGCATTTTGACAGCTTAGTGATACAAGGAAAAGCAAAGGATCCCTACAACAAGTTAGTACTAGTGTGAGAAATATAGAGTGTTTTTTATTTTATTTGTCATTTTGGTCCAGCATCACTTCGTTTCATCACTTCCTTTGACTGGGCTTCTTTGAGAGAAGCTTTGGCTAAATTCTGAGCGGTGTGCTGGTCCAAATCAAGGACAGCTCAGTGACAACATGGATGCAGCATGGATGCAGCAGTGATATGGCATTGCAGATTTACTTTGCTTCCTGAGGTTCTGGAATGCGGCGATGTGAGAGGCTCAAGGCTACGTTCTCCAGAGTGGTGGCAATATCCAAGGTAAACTCTCGGCTGTGCCTTGCATTTAAAAAGATGAACTATGGAATTTTCAACCTTACTTCCCCATGATAAATTGACATGAATTATTACAGTCAGGTTGTAGTCTGTGCAAACCCATATATTTGCTAATGCTTCTCCAGGTGGTTTTCTGTTTGATCACCCTGTTTGGCCATCCTGTACTTTGGCCTCAAAGCCTTAAGCAGCAAAGACACTTCTGCTTCTTAGAGTGTGAGAAAGTTGGAAATGTTTATGAGGGGAGCTCTGGTCCAGCTGGAGAACTTGAAGGAAGAGATCAGGAAAATTCAAAGAAACTTACAGGAGAAGCAGTAAAAAGAAGAAGCAAAGGAGTAAAAGAGGGGATGAGAAGATGCAGAAGATGTAAGATGCAGTAGTCAAACGCCATGGAATAAGATGGTGTTCGTCATACCACTAGACAAATCAGTGGATCTCTGATCTGTAAGCTGTCATATCTGAGTTGTTTTGTAAAATATCTGTCCTGTGTGTATTTATGTTTATTCTTGTTATTTATTCATTTTTCATACATCCTTGGTTATTGTTTTCCATTACAGTTCTCATTTGTCATCCCCTGTTATGTCTGCGTCCGAATGTTTACCAGCCTAGTCACTCCCCTGTCTGCGTGTCCCACTATTCGGGTGTTTACGGTAGTTTCGGGTTTTCAAACATTCCTTCCAAACTCGCGATTCTTACTTCCTGCTTTTCTTGGTAGTTAAATGTTGTAAAGCACTATTCTACTACTACTAATCTAGGTATTGTACAGTACTAATCCGATTAATACACTTACTGTCTGTATAACTAACTAACTAACAATCACTTTTATTGGGTAGTTTAGAAATATTCACGTAACTAATTCACTAACGCAATCTCTTAGTGTTTCTGCACTGTTCTATAACTCCGCCTCCCTGTGCTATCCCTAATTACTCGCTTAGTTTCAGCGAAGTGTTCGCACCTGTCTCTGACTATCCCTACGTCTTCAATCTATGCAAATGTCTACTCCCTAATCCGGAGCCGTATGTTTTACATGTTTGGTTACGTGCATCCAGTCCGCGTTTTCGTCTCCCTCCCGTTATTATGTTATCACCCTATTATGTTTCCCCACCTGTCTATTTGTTTAGCCCACCTTTTTCCCAGCCCCGCCTAGATTGTCACCTTCCCTCATGTATTTAAACCTCAGTCTCTGTTTGAACCAGTGTCAGAATGTTGATCAGTCATAGTGCCAAATTCCCTGTAAGCCTATTTCTTGAGATTCCAAAAGACACCCCTTTGCCTTTGATTTCTGAGCTTGCCTTACCCTCTTGTTTTGTTTGCCCTTCTGATTTTCTGTTTTTTGATATTCTGCTTTGTTTTTGTGACTTCGGTTTTTGCCTTCGCCCTCTTGTACTTTCGCCTATTAATTTTCTGGATTTTTGACCTTTTTTTGCCTGTTTTCTCGACCATTCTTTTGCCTTCTGTCTTTGTCTTTGTATTGGAACTCCTGGCTATGAAATCGGACTAATAAACTACGTTTTTGGATTATCCGCTGGTCTGCGTCTGGGTCCTCAGTGCCGTACATAACAAACTACTGTAACACATCACCGAGGGGCCCCTGTATTTATTGTAAGTGGATCAGACAAGGTCTTATTAACACTCACTTGCTGAATGCAATTTGTCAGGAAAAAGTGGTTAATAAACAAGGTAAAAGAAAAGCCTTATGTTAGCAGCACCCTGCTAATGGACATGACAGAGCATTTATAGATCTGACCCCATTTATGAAACATCAGGCTTCATAAAACTCAGAAATTGTTGTCCAATACAATCACTTGTCAGAAGCTATTAACTCGAAAAGGAACTGAAACAAAAGAGACAGACATTTGACACTGTTGGCTAAAGGTCTGGCTAATGCCTACTTTGTTCTCTGCAGCATAGCAAGGCTGGCATGTAGCTGGTGTAACCTTCCTTAATTTCTTCATCAAGATTGTGACACACACACAACACACTTTGTGATTAGCTCTGGAGAGTCATCTTGGTGCTCTTAAAAATCATAGTCAGGGGAAGGATATACTAGGTTAACAACAGTTACTGAAATCCTGTGTATGTAGGCACAGGATGCGCTCATGTTATAAAAAAAGGCCAAATTCAACCTGTAAATCATTTATTCAGGCTGTACATAGCCAAGAAACCACGTGCTTATATACAGATTCATTCTGCAACAAATGTTCTTTTTAAAATCTTATTTAAAAAAAAAAGGAAATGATTGATTGATATATAATAATGTTTAATCAATTTTGGATTTGTGTGCTTTAATAGCTGCTGTAACTAAATATATTACATATTACACCGGTACATAAAATATATCATTAATATGCCTCTGCTCTATAATATGCCACTGCACTATTTATGCCTTCGTGAGATGAATATTTTCCATTAAAATAAATAATGCAAAAGTCATAGTTTCCCCAAGTTAATGGAGCAAGGGTTCTTGGCATGGGTGTCAACCTGACTGTATTGTACATAGATGCCAATATGAGGCGTCATGAAAACCTTGTTAAACGCAGAATTATGTCTCATAGTTTATTGCCACATGCTTCCTTTGTGTTAAAATGAATCCTATGGTGGCACTTTAAGTGGTTTAAAAGCACTTAGCCATTTTTGGATTATGAGAGTAGCTAGCTAATGCTGTTTCCATGACAACAGTGGAGAGCAGAATTTAGAGGAGGAATGAGACAGCATAGGACCTTGTTAAAATCCAACTGAACACACACGCACACACATGCTCGCACACACACAGAACTCTTCTCGGAGGATTTGTAGTAGGTATCCAAAGCATTACATTGTTGCATTACATTACATTCATTTGTAATTTATCAAGAGTGACTAACAGTTGTGGAAAACATTAGTGTTACGCTGAGGAAAACAAAAATTCCAAGGAACAAAAAACCAAGATGGTACAAAGTCCCATTTATAATTACTAACTGTAATCTCAACATAACAAACCACCATTTTGTATCCTAAAAGAAGGTATGATTAGACAGGTAACCAAGCATATACAGCTATAACATTATCCAAAAGGAATTCCAAGGAAAAAGAGGATATCTAATGGGTCTCAGGGGAGCTCTGGTTCAATCTGAAGGGGTGAGTCTTTAGTCTGTGTCACAACATGGGCAGGGTTGCTGAAAAGGAAAAAAAGAAAAACCCATAGCCAATAAAAGAAGAGTATTAATCTACTGTTCTAAAGGTGAACTTTACATTGGTCTCGTTCATCAGGCCTGACATGAGGGCCCGCCTCCCCATACTGTGGGGAAGATGTAGGCCCTGATAAATGTTCACCAGCTGAGAAAGTGACTGCAGCTAACAGACTGTGTCCCCTCACTCTGCCTTAGACCACGGCACTGCGGCCAGACTTATAATAGATCCATCTAAAATGTGTCACAACCTGCTACTGGTACAAACACATTCACTTCCTCAGTTACGAGCAGGTATTTACATACTTTTGTTTGAGGGTTTTCAAGGGTATCCCAAGGGTCTGCTGCTTGCAATTTCTGGAAAACAGAGTCTGAGTTTGTTGATGTTTAACAACCACTGAGCAATGCAGATTAACTGCCTCCATGGAGAATGTGTTTGCTTGAGTTCTGAAGCTACATATTCAGGAAACAAGCCTATTGGTTCCTGTTACTTCCAAAATTGGTTTTATAATAAAATGTATTATTTTTAAATACAATTCACATTGGTCTGTTGTATAATTTACTGAGTATAACAATCTACAGTTGAAGTTAACCTATAAAGTATGTTTATGGCAATGATCATCACAAATATTTGCTTAAAACTAAAATGTCTCCCCTTCATTTGAGTTATATTACAACCACACAGAATGAACATATTTTGAAGGTAAATAAACACAATAGTCCCTTCATAAACTAGTTTGGTGCTCATTGATGCTGTTGATCTCATTATTCACTGTCTGTGAGTGGACCCAGTTCACTGCAAGCACTTGTAAACAGAATAAGATGCGACTGTCTTGTCTAGTAATAAGTATTTATCTCACAGAGGCATACTAATTGCCTGATTGACTGATGTCAAAATGAGGCATTTTGGGTTGCTCTTTTCTCTTAGGTGATTAATTACCTGCCCAGCGAAGTTGAACCTCAGCGTTAGAGAGCAAGATGAGCTTTTATTTATAGCTCTATCTCATTTGCAGTCATACAGCAGGGCAGCATCTGCCTATTCTACAGTGCATCTTATCTCAGCTTAAAACTATCTGTGTTGTCATTTGTTATTCTGTTTATTCACATCAAAGGGAAGATGCAATATCTTTCATATTAAAATGTTTCCTTTTTCTGTGATGTTTGTCCTAGAGTTTGTGTATTGATTGCCATAAGAGGAAACTGCAGAATTATGGTGAAAGAAAACACTTTATTACTGAGCTTGGCTTCTACTGAAAGGCCAGACCATCTCTTCATTCCCTCGTCTGTACATCTTGATCTCTGTAACTAATCCGGTGAGCACGAGCACAAACAGGTTTGTGTCGCTGAGTGAAGTCATTTGGAGACAGAGGAACGGAGAGGACCACGGGGGTGGAACTGGAGGAAGTGCATTCAAGGGCAACAGGCCTTTTTCTGGCACATTCCGGGGAGAATCAGGCAGTGAGAAAGGCACAGCCCCCCTCTTCAGGAAGGCTGATCCATCAGCAAGACCATAGGGAACTTTGTACTTTGTTTGGGCTCGTTGGTGCATTGATTGCCCTAAGAGAAACTGCAGAATTATGGGGGAAAAAAATACCTTTATTTCTGAGCTTGTCTTGTACTGAAAGGTCATTCCATCTCTTCCATCCCTCATCTCCACATTCTGATCTAGAGCTAACCCAGTGAATGTCAGGATTGTGTGTAAGGAGAGGGCAGATTACCGTTTATTTTAACTACATGCCATAAAGCCTACAAAAATGCCTTCATAAAAGTGATAAAACACAAAATAAAAGTCACAACACATATGGTTTGCAACAGATTTTACAAGAGTACTGTAAAAATAATTTATTAAAAAAGGCTACTGCATACATGTTTTTGTCACCCAAGACACTTGTATTATGTAAAAAAAAATTAACTCCTGGGTCTCAGGAGGTAATAAGGCATACAGTTCAAGTAAAGTAATACCAAACAAAAACAACAGTTCTGCTAACCTACAATGACAATAAGCACTTACAATAAGACTGCAGAAACGCATTATTGTAATGCAGTTACCAATCAATACCACACACAATAGGAATTCTGTGGAAACCACTCTCAGTTCTTTTTTTATGGCAGTCAATAATAAAAACTTATTCATATTCCCTTTTTTTGTGTCAATGGGCTGCAAATTCAATTATTGAGAATGCAGACAGAGCAAACAGCTCCTGATTGGCAAAACCAAAAGTATGAATTCAGTGTAATTTATGAGTATTAGGGCACTGCACAAGTATACTATAACATCAGCAACAATGACAGGAATGATATGGACAATACTAATGCATTGGCATTATGAAATTTAAAGTGCTTTGGTGTCCAGATATTGAGCTGTCAATGTATCTGTTGATACGATCTCCACGCAGATGCTAATGATGACAGAGGGCAGGCAGAAGACGACCTGAGTCCGGCTTCTTAAATGAGTCACATCAATACTGGTGACAGCACCATTCCTCATTTCTGCTTTATCACAGATGGACTGACAAAACTCTTCCGCTCGCTCAAGGTGCAGGTCTGACATTTTCAAGAACCACAATCCTCTGAAATGGAATCCCTTGCAGCCTGGTCTCACACTAATTTGACGACTGGTGACCGAATGTTCTGATCACTTAAATCGGCCTTTGTGTACCAAAATCCAAACATCCACCTCTAGTGATTGAAGTTTACAGTACGTAAACATCCACCTCTAGTGATTGAAGTTTACAATACATTCCAAAACTGAGATACTCAAACGCATACATACAAAATGTTGTTGTGTCTTTATGGTCAGTCATATTGTTAATGTTACATCTTTACCCTAACCCTAACCATAACCTCTGCTGCTACAATGTTTTTGCCATTTGCCCACGGATTATGTGTAAATACATCTTTTTTGTATGTATGTATTATATTTCTCCTTGCAATTGCAGAATGCCATCCTTTGTTGGCGCTTATCCAGGATTCGGTATACATGAACCGATTTCCAGGGCATGAAAAATCTTTATCATGATACAAACCCATATATGCACATCCACGAGCATGCATTTGTAAGACCAATTCTGTGACAATCTGAATAAACGTGTTTGTTTGACAAAGAGGAGTGGGGAGCAGCAAAAAATATATACTTTACTACAGTTAGATGGTAGGAAATGAGAGACTTGCAGGAAGCTGATGTGAATCTCAAATGAGAATCTCAAGCAGAAGGCTTATGATTATAAAAACTGACAAGACACATGTATATTCAGTTCTGAAGCACTTTCAAGAAATTGTCAAACAAGACTGCCTCTGCCGATGAACACTCTTCGGAGAGCCTGTGAATAGGCTTTTGTACCTTTCTGGGGTTTTTTTGTGAGGAAAGGGGGAAAACGCAAGGCACACAGCAACAACGTGGGCAAAGCGGCCATTGAAGAAAACATGATTATGCTCAGCTCACGAGGGTGTTTCATACCTTGCATGTGACTCACTCTCGCCGTGAGTAGGTTTGTGTTGCTGAGGAGAAGTGAAGTCATTTGGAGACAGAGGAATGGAGAGGACCACAGGGGTGGAACGGGAGGAAGTGCATTCAAGGGCAACATGGCACATTCCGGGGAGAATCATGCAGTGAGAAAGGCACAGCCCCCCTCTTCAGGAAGACAGATCCATCAGCAAGACCATAGGGAACTTTTCTGATATCTGATTGATTCAGTACATTCCCAGCTGTGTGTATAAAATAGCTGTAAATGCTAATACTGTCAGCATTTCAAAACTAAAGAAATTGACTGAAATACACACATGGCGTAATCACAATATTATGTTATTAAATTGAAAATAGCAGCAGTATTTATTTTACATACAGTGGGAGGTGTGACACTGTCACATAGTAAGGTGTTTGTTTTGATAGCTACAGTATGCCTCTTCATGAGGGACGTCAGGGTGTTCTTCCAGCACTGGTTATGTGCCACAGTGAGGTGAGAAAAAAAACCATGGCTGGAAGCCCTGCAGGGTGGTTCATAATGTGCCGTACAGGTGCCAAGGTGCGGGAGTTTCGGTCTGCAGGATTGTCTCTGTGACAGTGCATACAAGCATTTCCTGATGCTCATCTGTACTATTAATGTTATATTCATTCATTATTTGTTAAATGTATTCTGACACAATGACTTTCCGTCTCTGGTGGTGGGGTTGCAGTGTGAAGAGAGACAAGCCTTGCCCCAGAAAAGGCTCAGTTGTGTATTCATAACACTGTCCTGAATGCATAGCAGATCTGGCAGAAATGAATACCCTTTTTCTCCTTTACTGTCTGTGACGCCGATGTTGGTCTCAGCGTGCAGTCTGACCTTCCAGCCTGGTTCTGGAGTCACTAACGATAGCTTAACGTTGACTGAACATCGGCTTACAATTGACATCAGTTGAATGGTGTGACCTCCAGTTCACCCTCACCCACTGTCTCCAGAATCTTCAGTGATTTAAATACTTTGGAAAAGGCCAATCTGATCGTGACAGAATGCGTCAGCACTTTCAGAATGGGACAATTTGCAGGTGAGTGATAGCTAATGCTGACAACTTTTGTCCAGTTAATCAAATTTTGTATTCTGAAAAAGTGTCATACAAAAAAAAAAGATGAAGTTGCATCAGTCGGAGTATTTAAGAAGGACTGGTAATGTACCACCTTCTCATAATAAATACTGACAGCTTTAATAATTTAAGAATGAATGAAAACTTGTACATAGCCAGATGCGTATTTGATTTATACTGTTGATATAGTAAAATAGAAAATAATTTATTATGCACAGGGGAAAAGCCAATGAAAGATGAAATATGCATCACCAGCCATTACACAATCCAAAGTATTATTAATTCAGCAAGGGAATATTTTAAACCGTCAAAGTGCAAAGATTGAAAGGCATAAATATCTTATAAAGATTTTGATTCACAGGCTCAGTCTGTGAAGGTGCCCATCATGGAGTAGGCTGGCACACATACCGTAGCCAAGACATATAGTATATATACAGTGTGTGTATATGCACACATACTGTAGCCAAGACATATAGTATATATACAGTGTGTATATGCACACATACTGTAGCCAAGACATATAGTATATATACAGTGTGTGTATATGCACACATACTGTAGCCAAGACATATAGTACATATACAGTGTGTATATGCACACATACTGTAGCCAAGACATATAGTATATATACAGTGTGTGTATATGCACACATACTGAAGCCAAGACATATAGTATATATACAGTGTGTGTATATGCACACATACTGTAGCCAAGACATATAGTATATATACAGCGTGTGTTTATGCACACATACTGTAGCCAAGACATATAGTATATATACAGTTTGTATATGCACACATACTGTAGCCAAGACATATCGTATATATACAGTGTGTGTATGCACACATACTGTAGCCAAGACATATAGTATATATACAGTGTGTGTATGCACACATACTGAAGCCAAGACATATAGTATATATACAGTGTGTGTATATGCACACATACCATAGCCAAGACATACAGTATATATACCGTGTGTAAATGCACACACGCATGCACAGCACACGCACATGTACACAAACACAGACACACACCTGTATATGCATATACGGCAGGTGATTCTGATTATTTAGTACATTATTTTCTACATTTAACCACTCTTTGACTGTTGTGTATTTCTCTTATTTTTTTATACCAAAGCTTCCTTTTTCACCAGTTTTAGTTGTTGGGTGGTAACTGCGGACCTGACTCATTGTCGCACGTGTTGCGTGATAGCCATTCTGGGCAAACTACAATGCTCAGAATTGCAGTCAGGTGTCTTTGACGTCTGCCCTGAATCAGACATCATTTTAGACATTTCATGACTGTAATTCATCTGATGTGAAGTATGATTTTACATCAGATATGCTAAGTGTTTGTTCCGAATTGCAAACACACGGCACACTGTTTATGGTGTTGTCTTAAAAAAAAAAAAAAAAAAAATCACATCAGACATGGCGAGATTGCAATTATGAACACAAGAGGAAAGTTCAAAAACTATTGACTGGGGAATTGCTGAACGTGTGACTCGTCGCAAGCAATTTGATCCACTGGATGACTGTTCATCTTAAGTCACATCTGCTCTTCCAGTGACTTAGAGTGGTCACGGTGGTGCAATTTTTGGACACGTCAATTTGTGAGCACAATCCTTCTCAACACGCCAGATTTGTATGTGTGCTTTTCTTACATGTCTGTTTCCAACACGTCCCCAACTGACACGTCAAAGAAATGATGCCACCGTGACCATTCCCAGTCAATGGACGAGCGGGAGTTGCATCAGACATGGTGTGATGGCAATTCTGAACACTGTTTGCAATCTGCTTTTTTTCCCTTTTGCTTTGTGGAATCATGACAAAGAGACATCCAGGTCAAAAGCTTACAATCATCAGAATTACAGAATACAGAATTGCAATCATCATATCAATAGCACACATCCAAAACCGGTGCGTTAAATAGAGACATTCCGCTAGGGAATGTTTTAAACGTGAGTGCAAAGATGAAAGACAGAAATATCTTATAATGATTTTTATTCACAGGCTCAGTTAAATTTACAGGCTCAGGTTAAAACCAAATGTGTCACAATAGTACATTTCAAAAAGTAACATGTTGAAAAGAGATTTGAATGTTGAACTGCTTGTCCAAAACCAACATGTGGAAACTAGCCGATGTCCAAAACTGACAAGTTAAAAGTGTTGGAAACAAAGTTGTTAGAATAGTACTCATACAAATCTGACATGTTGAAAAGGATTGTGTTAAAAACTGAGGTCAAAACATTATGCTGTTGAACAGCAGATGTCATGGAAGATGAACAGTCATCCAGTGGGTCAAATTGTTCAGGATGAGTCACACATTCATTGGTTTTGGCACTTTCCACCCCCCATAAGAGCTAAGGCTTTATCACAATGTTCCACCCAAGAGCATATTTTCTATTTAACGATTTAACAGTAATTTCAGTCATTTTGCAACAAATTCTCTGGCTAATCGTAGGTGGATAGGTGACATTTCAAAGTCCCTAAAGATCTGCAGCCTATAAAAATCTGACCTCTTCTTCTTCTCTCAAAGGTTTCATGCTTGAAAGGGTCCACATGCTGCAGTCCCATGTTTCCCTCCTCAGCTCTGAGGCTGATTGTGCTAGGGCATGGTCCTCATTCCGAATAATCACCATTTGCCATTTTCAAAACGGCGCATTGGGCATACAGGTTTGGCTGGCTTCCTTTTGAATGTCTTTCATGATGTTTCCCCCTTCAAATGCCTGTGCTGTGTGGGTGACCTTATTCACTTTTGTTCTGCTTTTTTCTTTTCAAAGGTAAGCCTACTCAGAACTCCATGTTCATTTCAATTCATCGTGGAATTTGTTATCAACCCACGCTACATACCTGTAAGTTAGGGGAAAAATTGTAAGATACTTTTTCAGCTATTCTAGATTAAGTTTTGCCTGGGGTGACATTGGCTCAGGTGGTAAGAACAGTTACCTTACATTAATGGCATTTGGCAGATGCTCTTATCTAGAGCTCTTATACAGTTGATTAGACTAAGCAGGAGACAATCCTCCCCTGGAGCAATGTAGTGCGGATCTTATTGTGGCTACACCAGGGCTCAAACCACCGACCTTACATGTCCCAGTCATGTATCTTAACCACTATGCTACAGTTGCCAGGTAGTCAGAGGGTTGCCGGTCCGATCCCGCCCTGGGTGTGTCAAAGTGTCCCTGAGCAAGTGGCTTAACCCCCAATTTCTCCTGAAGCCCTGCATGGGAGCCAATCGCCATTAGTGTGTGAGTACGTGTATGAATGGGTGAATGAGAAGCATCAATTGTGCAGCACTTTGGATAAAGGTGCTATATAAATGCCACCCATTTACTTACCAATGTCGAATGTGGCCTCTTGTGGCATTAGTTTGAAGTCCACCTGTATGTATTAACCAATTTATTTCACCATTATGGCATCAATATGTAACACCTGCCTCGATGGGACTCTGAACCAGCAGAGGAAAGAATGGATTTGGTCACACTCTATAATAAGGTTCATGAAACGGCATTAAATAATGTAGTTGTCAACATGAATTGATGATGGACAAATACATTATGCATGAAATTAACTTTTCATTAGTTCATGCATTACAACTATCGAAGGCAAGGTTTATATACTAATCTACGCCAAGGCACATTCAAGCTGTTCTGCTGGCTTTCTAGACACTTTGTTGGGCTTTCCTTTAATTTGTCACCAGTCTGTATGCACTTATATTGCTGCATTATATTACAATGCTTACATTGCATTATATTAAAGATTATATTACTCCATTACAGTAGCTACTTCAGAAATATGGACACCATACTACAAAACTACCTCTCCAATTCAATGGCTGCGTGGTCATTTACCAATTCAGTGAATTCAAACATGAGGTACCATACCACAACACATGTTCCCGTTGAGTCATGTTCAGTTTTCATAAAATAGTTGAAAAGGCTGTAGTATTTATGACTGCTGCGTATGTCTGATATCATACAGTACATGAATCCTGGTTTGGCATTCAAAATTAAGCAAACCAACTTTGGTTAAATGTTGGAAGTTCAGTGACTTGATGGCATTTAATACATTTAAAACATATAATTACCTTTTTCACTGAAAGCATGTATTTTTAACCAGAAAAAGACATACTTCCAATTCATACTATTCTTGATCTTGAGGACCAGAGGCTCAATATCAAGAATAATATGTATTGGATTTTTTTGGACTAAATTACGCCCTCAATTTGCATTATTTACACCAACAAAGAAACCACCTACTACTGTTTTAGTTGTAATGCGATTAATCCGTCAGCTGTTCAGTAACTGATATTTGACTTTATAGAATTATCTCTACCTGTTAACACAAATACCCTTTGTCTTAAAAAGATTAAACTGCCACAATCTACTCCCTGACACTGATCCTATATAGAGAGACATGAATAAGCAATGGAAAAAACTTTTTTTTTTGCGTCACTTTTATTTGAAAAGAGTCCCAAAAATAATCCAGTTAGCACACATTCCATTTACAAAAATGTCTGTGAGAATTGCTTGGATTTTTCATAATATAATAAATTGATTAGATAACATACCTTTTTATTTTTCTAACCGAAAAATGTGATACGATTAGTACATTTGTGCCTCCATTTGGATTTATATGAATGGAGGTTGATTCTTGTATATAGATTATTAAGATATAAAACTGTTAGCATCTAATAACTAAACAAATCTTCTCATCAATTCATTTGTGTCGTACTGAAAAGTGTCTCTGGTAAATTCATGATGTCCGTTGAATGCTCCCCCCCCCCCCCCCCCCAAATCATCATTTGAAGGTTTGTTTTATGGATCCTAATGTTCATTAAACAGCTCACTGTAGGTTTGGCTGTTGGATGAATGATGCTTGATTACATCTACAATGGTACATCTGTTGCTCACAAAGATGTGACATTCGCATGATCCGGGATCTGAACGTCGGAAAACTTACAATGAAACCAGGTTTTTAAATGAATCTGAATGGAATTCTGAATGTTTCTATAAATATATTTATTTGTAGTCATACAATTTTGACTGAAATATTGGGTAATTTCATGATGACCAATGTCACCACCTCTTAAATGCAAACTAAAAAAAAAAACAAATAAAAAAAATATATACGGAGCAAATTGCATGCATCTAATGCTAGGTTCACATCATTCAGTGTAAAATGTATAAAATAAATCATACATAATAAATAAGCCAGTTACAGAATGACCAATAAAAAATACTTTCACAACATGTCAGATGTATGAGCTACAGAGTCCTGAAAAAGCCTTATCAGAGCTAGATTCATTTTTATATTTCTAAATTTGGCATTTTATTATTTGGCATTGTGAAAGTATTATTTTTGTCACATGTCTGATTTCATATATTTAGAAGTGAAATTATGATAGATGGCCTTTTGCACCAATGATGTGTAAACATAATTTATTCACCATATTTGTTATTCATAAAACTACTACCCTGATCCTTGACTGGAAAATCTAAACAGAAAAAAAAAATCCATTAAAATAAAAAAAACAAAAAAACATTTTACAGTCAGAAAAGTTTTTTTTAAGGAACTTCACATTTTTACAAATAAAAACATAGTAAAAGAATTTATTTGAAATGTCAAGCATTGCCAAGTATTATTTATCAACATCAAATAAGCAAAGAATGAGATATACAGGAGAATATTTATAACAGTAATAAATTACACAATTTAAACATTATACCTCCATTAGCATGAACATATTTGGCTTTGAAAGG